>NW_019102683.1:0-195590 GCF_001856785.1 Myzus persicae | reverse complement strand
TGCTATGATTTTATTCAGTTTTACAAAACTGACGTAACTTCCGATTTAACTAGTCAAGTTCTATCTTTAAAGGAATTTATAAAAAACACTGATATGAAAACAATTAAAGAATTATGTTTATATTTAATAGAAAACGACCTATCATCTTTGTATAGTGAAGTTGTTACATCTTGTATTATATTTTTAAGTTTACCAGTGACTGTAGCATCGGCCGAACGGTCATTTTCTAAACTTAAACTGATTAAAAACTATTTAAGAAACTCGATATCTCAAGACCAACTAACAAACATAAGTATATTAAATATAGAAAGAGCTCGCACTGAAGAACTTGATGTAGAAAAATTAATTATTGACTTTGCCAATCAAAAAAGCAGAAAAAAAAATTTTTTAAAGTAATTTTAATATTATAAATATGTTATTATTTTTGTAATGTAAATGTTTTTATCTAATGTAAATTTGTATTTTTTTAGTTAAAAATAAATTTAAATTGTGGTGGATACTTAACGTTTACATATATAAATATATTTTTCATGAAAAAATGTTGTAAAATGTTGGTAAGTAAGGGGCCCTATTATTTGGTATTGCACCTCGGCCCTATTAACCTTAGTTGCGGCACTGAATTCACGTCATGGTTCATAGAAAAATACTATAATTCAATATTTTATTTTTGTTCTAGTCATAGAACTCAATAAATTGTTATAAAGCTACGTAGAGAATATCCTGTCAGATTGGAAGAAAATTAATTACTACACGAAGACAATTAAATGGCGAAAGAAAAAAAGACATAAAACTGAAATATAAAAATATATTTTTTAGTGCATCACTAATGCGTAATGGTTTTAACTTTTAGAGTAGGTATAAGTAATAGTAGTTATAATGAAATGTTTTTTTTGAAAACTTATGACATAAAAAATTCTTAAGGCTAATTCTTTTTTTTTTTTTAATTTTATTTATTTGAAGAAATCTACAATCTATACATGGTTTTTGTACAATAAGTAGGTTTGGTGAGTGACAAGTAAAAAAAAATAATATGGGTAATTAGATTAGGGAAGATACCTAGTGGTAACACCCTATGATGGCTAATACTTAAAATTAAATTGTAGATGTGATACACTCAATAAAAATATTTTTGTATTTTTGAGAAGCATTAAGAAAATTAAAAACAACTGTAATTAAGTCATGATCTTTATTTAACTATCCATTGTTTTGTGGTAAATTTTCACTTAATACGGTCTCAGAAAGCATTTTATGTATTTATGGTTTGATTAATTATTAATATCAATACAGTTATACGTTCCTTTAAAGTTTAAACTTTTAAAAACATCCGGCTATACAGTGACGCTTACCAACTATCAACCACCAGTAGGTTTCGCATTTTGTATATTTTTTCACTTTTATAGATTATAAAAAAGCCAGACCACTTATATTTAATTAGTAATATAATAAATATTTCATATATTATTTTGCTTTTGAAATAAAATTTAAAATGTAAATACCAAAATGTTTTTTTTTTTTAGTTACTTGCTTTTAAAAATGTATGATGTCAGTGAACAATAATTAATTCGATTATTGTATACTTGAAAAATGTGCTTCAGAATAGTAAATCAATAAGCTGTTTTTCTCTATTTATTAAATTTTGTATAGTAATTTAAGTTAATTATATTAAATGCTTCAATTTTTACATGTGGAAATAATTTGATTGATATTAAAAAGGTATAAAATAATAATAAGAAAGAATTACGCTTTTAATCTCTGCATATTTTAAACCCATATAATATCCTATAAGTATCTATCTAAACTAAAAGTGATCAATAGTCAATTATTTTAACTCTATAAAACCTATTTAACATAATATGTATAAGTATTGTACATTCTTTAATATTATTTATTTATGTATGCAATGTTCTTATATTGTCAGTTTTTTCATTATTTTAGTTTTTTAATACATATTTAAGGTGTTCTACACAATTACTTTACAAGTAATCAAAATAGTTATAAATTATAAAACATGCACTTAATACTCTTTCCAAAAAATCAAATTCAATTACATTGTAATAATTCGGAAATAATACAAATACAATAGTCTTTAGTTTAGTACCTATTATGTTTTTGATGAAGTATTGAAATATTAAAATGTTAAGTTAATTTTATTTGTTTTTGTTTGTATACTTGATATTTTCTGTTTTATCTTATAATATTGTAACATTAATTGGTTTTAGATTTTTTTAACAGTTTAATGCATGCTCTGACTCTGCTCTGTAATAAGGAAGTTTCTATACTAGTAACCATTTAAACTTTGTTCATAGCTAAGGGAAGCTGGTGGATACAAATTTGTTTTCGTTCGGTGCCAAACCACCAGCTTCCGAAAAGTTGCTATTTTAATCCTGTCTTACGATCGATATATATGGTACTAGTCTAAGACTGTGTATTATCATTTACCATATTGTCTATTGGCTATTGCTGTAGATGCAGAGTCCAGAAACGAAACATTCTGTTCAGACCATGAAATCTCGACAGTACTACAGTAAATTGTCTTAGTTAATCTAGTAATGTTTGACTTCGAAAAATATTGCGTATAGTACACTTTATATATTAGATAATATTATACTTTTTTAAAGAAATTGTAATTTTAAAATATAAAATAATTCACAATCTAAATGCGATTTACTGATCTTACATTTCCGAAAAAAATATTTGATACTTGCCTGTCAAAAGTATTACTAATCAAGAAAATTCTACAGCATTAAAGTATACTATTTTTTATTACATCAATATTGTAATAATTTCAATAGTAAATGATTCGTTATAATTTATACAATACAGGACAAATTATACAAAAACAAAAAAATAGAGTTTATTTTATGCTGACTTCTAGACATTTCAAGTACTTAAATATGATACCATACACCTGTCGAATATACTACAAGTCGTAATTAAAAAAATTTTAACAATAAATCTATGAAGTATTAGTGGGAATTGAGCAAAATGAATAACTAGTTCTTATAGGCCATGCATACAAAACGAGTGCGATGAACAAAATAATTGTTCGTATTATAGAAATCCATCTTCCAGACAAAACCAGGGATGTCGCTATTTTGATATGTTGTTGGCAGGATTAATGTGTGCATGTGCGTGTCCAACTACATAAAACAATTCTTCGTTCTAACGTCTATATCATAAAATAAAAATATCAGTTTAAAAAAACTATCGTTTACGATATTTGGCTAAGAAAAACTGCTAATTTCGGCACAACTCATCCATATCGTTATTATATCTTAGTACTGACTACTGGAAATCATTTTTCATTGTTTCATAATTTATAAAATGTATTTTTCCTGTGTTGCGTAAGCAGTTATCTAGTAGATATTAATGAAGTGTATTATAAATGCAATTACCTACTGTTAATACGTTTGATATTATGTATACAAATTAAAAATTGAAAATTGTAACACATACCAAATAGCGTCCAGGCTCTGTGCCATGGCCAATCATGTTCGATATTAATGAGTGCCCTAATGGCCATTGATAGAGTTATGAAACGTTAATATTGAATGAGATACATATAAATATATAATGAGATTGAATGCAACTAGTTGTCTTCCCGTTATATTTCCTGACCACTCATGGTATACATTTCTTTATAAGTTAAGGAATAAATTCCACTTTCATTGGCAATTCAATTTGTAAAAAACGTTATTTTCGTTATTATTATAATATATTCTTTTTTTTTTTTAATTTAATCACAACGGAAAACTTTTAAAATATATAAGAATAAGAAATAAGAATATAAAAACTTAATGTATAAAACGTTTGTTGATAGAACGGAATTTTACAGAATATGACTAGTTACTAGTAAGAACAATAATTGTTCATAAAACTTAGATGGGTCTATATTTTTAATATTATTAAAATACTACTAGGTAGGTATATTATAATAAAAACATTTATGACGGCACTATAGATAGGCAATTTACGACCATATTTTAATCATAGTTATTTCATACTGTTGTAAAAAAATGTAAACAAAATATTTTTATACTTTGTATGAACAACGTTCATAACTCCTCTGAGTAATAATTTGTTGTACATAATATGTGATTATAACTTATAATGTATTAATATTAATATATTATTTAGGTATATAATATGAAACAAGTTCTATGACCATTTTGAAATATATTGGATATATTGAGTTAGAATTATTATCACATATTATAGATATTACTAGAGCATATAAGTTAATTTATTGATTTTACAAGCTACTTTTTTAGACTACTTCGATTTTCATCCTTGAGAGATTTTTGTAATGAAAATTCTTATATAATTCTTTTATAAGAGGTCAGAATTGAAAATTCCTAGTATTTTTCAAAATAGCTGGAAAAAAAATTAAAGAAAAACAAAAATACTGAAAACCAGTTTTCAACATTTAATTTCATTTATTGATGTTCCTAATTAAAAATAGTTACCTTGACATTTTACCGAATGTTTATATTAACATTTTCAACTTTCAAAATATTTGAACTCTTTTTGAACTATTCATCAGCAAGATAAATTTTCGATTTTTTCCTCAAGTACAAAATAATAAAAATGAGAAATATTTTTTAAAATAAAAGTAAGCCAACGGATATTGAGAGCCTTGTTTGCAGGCCTATTTTTTCATAGTCTGGTACATAAATGCATTTTGCAGACTGTAATAACTTCAACTAGGGACGCAAGAAGAAAATCACCATTACCCAAATGTTTTAACCATTATAAGACACTAAGGCTTTCAGTTAGCCCTAGGGGTCTTGTGAATCTACATGATCCGTGAATAATGTTAGCTCAATGTATAACTGAGCGTTGTGGTAACAAGTGTTCGCACCCCAAAAAAGCGTCGCCAGTCTGACTAGACTATGATGACAAATGCACGAAAATAGTACATAATTTCTTTGCTCAACAATTAATAAACACTATTCAAATTACCAATTTCAATACATGTGTTACCATTATTTACAACACAACCGCTACAGTCTATACAAGGTTTAGTCAGAACTGGTTGGTTAAAACCGACGACGAGCGAACAAACCAAATAAGAACTCTGTGACCACTCTGGGTTCAACTGAGGGTCATTACTCATTAATGTTTTATCATTATATTATCAAACAGACGCCAAAAAAATTACTGCCACTTATTACACAGGTCGTTGATTCATTGATAACTCCAAGAAATTTGATGTTAGTGAAAAATGCAATATAAAATGATAGGATTAAATATTTCACCATACTTTTTCATTAAAAATTCTCAAGTAATTTGTTCGATTCATTTTTCTCTAAAGTTTTGAGAAAATGTAATGTCATTTTTTCACGAATCGCTTATTTAATTATAATAATCTTATTATAATTTATTTTATTCATCTGAATAGGCATATTGTAAATAGTTACAAAGTGCAATAAACATTTTTTTGTATTCATTTGATTTGAAAATAACATTAATTGTACCTTTATGCATTGTATATGGTACACCTAAAAGTTTATAACTTATCATTTTTAAGCTTAATATTTTTGAGCGTGCAATTATTTTTTTTTAAGTTCATACTTCTAAACTTAAATTTACCTGCAACGTTTAATGGCCAGTTATTGAGTATGTGATGTGAAACATAATAAGGATGAAATGGGAATCAAATGAATTCAAATACATATGCCAGTAGAATGGGTAAATACGCTGGACGAGCTTCCGAGGACGAAAGAATGTCGAATGCAACAAAAATCAGAAAATAACTTGATAATCAAACAATATTTCCAGCTCTTAAACATAATGTTAGTTATTTTACTGTAATTCAAAAACATTATCTGTGGGGTCTTAAAGCTTTTACCTGTATTATCGATTTTACTTCACTCAATGACATTTCATAAATATTTTGACATATTTTAAGCTATTACCTATTTATACCATGAACATATTCAAACAATTCTACGGTAAGGTTGTATTTACTCCAAAGTAAATAACAATAATATAATATAATATAAATATTCACTATTATAATAACTTTTTTTTTACATGACAACATATGCAATGTTTTCGGGAAAAATTAAATCAACCTACCATAATACATCTAGTAAAACAAATTAATTTAAAAGCAATATCAAAAAAATACATATCATGAAAATTTAATTTACTTGATACAAACTGACATACCGTCTCCGCTAAGAATCATTTTTCGTATACAATGATGATGAATCATTGAATTCAAATTGAATACATCCATTACAGTTGACCCACTCGGCATTTACTGAACACTAGATACACCAGAGAGTACTCACGTGCCCACTTTTCTTTTTATAATTTTGAGCCGGAGGGCAATATTCGCAAAATTATGGGCTGTCTCTGCTTAGAATCGTTTTTCGTATGCAATAATTAACCATATAATTTGTTGCAGTGACCTACTCAATGAAGAGATACATTCGAAACGTAGGTAAATCTAGATGCAACAATGAACAATGTAACGTCTGAAGTTACTAATATTTGATTTACAAGATATTTTTGAT
This sequence comes from Myzus persicae, assembly GCF_001856785.1. Taxonomy (NCBI): domain Eukaryota; kingdom Metazoa; phylum Arthropoda; class Insecta; order Hemiptera; family Aphididae; genus Myzus; species Myzus persicae. Next base: position 189,066 of record NW_019102683.1, on the reverse strand, counting down.
TATAAATTGTTCGGTTACTGTGGTTAATAAACATATATTATCAAAAAATAAACTATGGCACCTTGGAAAATTATTGTAATTGTTATCTTGTAATGTACCTACATATAAATACACATAATATGTGTATAAATTAGTTAAGGCTATTTTACTTAAAATATTATATCAAGTATAATATTTTCGATCTATTGAAATAAAATATAAAATACTTCATAAACGTTATATGAATGGGTCAATTTTAAGGTGAGATCATTGCATTCTATAATATGGTCACTTTTTTACATAATACGGAGGTAACCTATATTATTTGCATTTATCAGAGCTGTGAGGTAAACTTTACCATTTCTTTTAGACTGCTATTTGATGTATTAAAAGCTAATGGATTTTATATTATTTTAAATGTAATGACTAAAATGTAAATAATTTTTGTTTGAACTAAACAAGCTTTGAAGTTTATGCAACATGTGATTTGATTTATTCCAGAGTTCAACGTTCAATATCGAATTTAAATGTTGACGATTAAAAAACCATACGAATCAAATGAGAAAATTAATATGTAAAATTAATTGTTTATTTGATATGTGGAATGTATCTTATGACGTAATACTCAGAATTTTAATGTTTTTGTGGAATCAAACGATTTAAATATTCGATTTTTATCAAACACTGCTTCGCACAAACAAACATTTTTGTCAAACTTAAACCACTTTTTTCATGATAGATTTAGGTTAAGTATACTTGCCTACTTTACTTTTACTATGATCGTCCATTGATTATTCATTACTATACTTTATTATTATTCATCAATGAGTTTAGATTATATATTCAGATGGACTGAGTTAAATCTATATTTTATAATATTATAATTTATAATTTATATGTATATTTTTCTGTATTTATCTTGCCTTCCAAAACGACTAGACCGATTTTGATGAAATTTTTTGTGTCCCTATGTGTAAGTGGTTCCCTGGATGGTTTATATTCACAATTATACCCGGTAAGTCCAACTCGAAGAGTTCCTCAAACAGGAATTTTGAGATTTATGGAAGAAATTTTTGCATATAAATGATCGTTGTTGGTTATAGAAGAAATAATTGGGATAAGTTAGTATTTTTTTTATATATTGGTTGCCAATGTTTAATCGGGTAACAGCGTGGCAGTGAGTCTATAATCACAAGCGTGTCTACAACAGGTGGATTGCTTACCTGATGAACTGCTCGCATAATGACAAGCGAGTCTCAAGGGCAACGTCGGATGGGATAGCTATACATTGAGTCATTAAGATGTAATAAGACTTAAAAGGACATTGCTTTCACAGCGAGTTATACCAAAAAGTAGTTCAAAATCACAATTTTTTTTCCGGGCTACCCCGGGTAATTCATCTACTAGATAGTATTAATTAATATTTTTAAACGATCGAACGTTATAAACATGAATATATTGTTCATAAACTTAATTAAACAAATTCTTATAAAATTGTCACCTTACTAATTATTAAAAAATGTAATGTGTAATATAGTTATAGTTATAACGTTTTTCATATAGCTATTATAACCGATTATGCTGAGTTTATTTTTTTTAGTTCATATTTGTGTTTACCTACTTAGAAATATCAACAACGATATAAAACTATACAATTATTTATAAGTTCTGTACAACTTATGAGGGAAATAGAAAATAGAAATAGAAACTCATTTAATTACTAATAATATTATACCAAAACTTTTCGTTCCGATATATAATATTGTTTTTACATAATATTCACATGTCATTTGCAGCCGAGACATTCGTTTATAATTTGGAATTATTACTTAGCTTAATATACTGCTATAAGCGCTAATGTATTACTAAGCTTTCATAAGTTTTACTTTGATCTCTTTGAGGTCAAAACTTCAGTTAAAACGATGGTCTTCAACCTTTTATGATTCATATATTACTGAATTTCGGGTAAGTAGGTACTAAAATGCTTTTGTATGTGAAACTTACAGAAAAACAAATCGTCTATTGTCATTTAGATGGTAAAATGCTGTATGTAGTACGAAATATAATAAGTGAATTAAGATTGTGCTACTATAAATCGTAGAGTGAACAACTAATTACTAAAAAAATACTTATATAGTCACTCAAATTAAAAATAAAAGAATTACATGTATTTAGTGAGTAGTGACTCAGTACTAGATTTAGTCACAACAAACTAGTCACGACCCATAAGTTAAAATGTCAATACATTGAAACGCATACTATGCACTCTCTAATAAGGGTTTTACATCAAACGTTGACCAATAACTTTTGGTTTCAATACTAATTACATCAAATAGATGTTAAGTACATCTATAAACATATATACCTGATTTATATAATATATACCTATTATACTACTTATTACCTATAGTACTTAAGTATTATGCTCTTATCGTAATAGGCAAAAATGGCAATGCATAATTGTTCAATCGAATTAATTTCGTGTTTCGTTCGGATGATGTCTGAGTGTTGAGTAATACTGTACGTAATAATATCCGACATGAGCAATATGTGCATGGTCTGATCCATATTACAGCCTTGTTATACTACCGCTGTAAATTCACTATAATAATATCGAATCAATGTAATGAATACCAATATAAACATATTATAAAATATTAAATTGATCTACACCAGTGTAACATTTAAAACGTTATCCAGTTTGAGCGTTCTAAATCGTGTTTAATACGATGCACAGGTACGGCATATTGTTCGTAATTGTTTACCATCTAGAACTCTCGAGGATTATAATTATATTCTCGACAAGGCTTTATAATTATTATTCATATTTTCCGCTTAACACGAATTGTTAACTTGACTTTATTATAAAATATAGGTTCTGTATGTATACCAGGAAGGACTCTCGCCTGCGATTCGGTTGCTTATCTGTTGACAAAGACTAGTAAATTAAATTCACATTGACATTTCAGTGTGGCTTCTAAAATGCCGAATACCCTCATATTGAATGGTACATCAAACGTTCTGATTCAATACTCATGAATTAATCGAATTTAAAAGGCTATCCAAGAGTTGCTGATCACCGCACATCAGACAAATTATTACCCAAACAAAGCTATTATAAACACGTTGAAAATCATATTAAATAAACTACTAAAATCATATACCTAGACAATAAAATATGATATGATTTATTCAATAGTGTTGAATTGCTAGTAAGTGATAGGTAATTTTTCTTTTTTGGTGCTTAGTCAAAATCTGATGAGAATTTCACAATATTATGTGTTATGCCTTCGATTACAACAACGAGTGTCAGTTTTTCAGTCGATTTTTAATCAGTACCATGCTGCAGAAAAAAAACGTCTTAAGTAGATATCGTTTATTACTCAAAAAATAAATTATCCACTACCCCTTCTCTGAAAAAAAAATAACCTCATACTTATTAAAAGGCTTGCAATGTACATAACTCAAAATAAAAGTTTCCTCCCAAATCTAGAATGTCAACACCGTTATGTCTTTGTTTATGTTGTATTATTGTTAAATATAGGTATAGTACTTAAACTAAGTTTCAAACATTACAGGTGTTGTACGCATGCACGGTAGCATATTATTATCGATACACACACAACCATAGAATACATAACAATATTATTGAGATTATACGTACAAACATAACAAACATTTCCTCTGTAATTAACTAATGTACCTACCTATACCACAGTGTAAGAACGTTTTGGTACAAACGAGCGATTGCGTTAAGTGCATACGTTACAAGAACTCCGCAGGTATATTATATTATATTTTGCTATTGAACTCAAAGTTATATTATTACCAAGCATGTTCTTTTTATGTGGTCGGGTGCTCCATCTTGGCATTGCGAGCAATGATTGTACACAAGGCCAATATTGTTTACGGGGCGATAAGTTAGATTGGCAATTATTATAAAAGTTTAACTGCATAGAAAAAATGCGTGATATCTTAGGTTAGGATAAATTTAATTTAATGGCCATAATGGGTTTATGACAATGAATGTTCTTACTAGAACAAAATAAATTATATTACCTATAACTATATTATGATAGTGTAATATTGTGAGTACTAATATAACTAGAAAAATATTAAGTCGGATATTAAAAATAAATTAACCATGTATATTAATAAAGATTATGTCAATCGTATATATAACTGTCAAAACTCTAAGATTGTAAATGTTCTTGATTTGTTATACAAGAGAAAAGATATTTAAAGCTATAGTAAGCTACTGTTATAACTTATAAATTCCTTTTGGTGAGACTAGACGTTTCAACACCGTCCATAAATATATCTAGTTAATATATAGTCCTGGTTAAGAAAAAAATGTATTTTGTTTATTCCTTTTCACATATTTTTAGAAAATAAAATTCGCTCTAACACAAATTATTTTTATTCTAAATTGATGATAAATAATAATTCATTATGTGGTACAACATAAAAATAACTCTAATCTTAAATTGTATTTTTCTGGTAATGCTTACTAAATAGATACCTTTTGAAACGAGATGTCTTAAATTAATTTTATGTCCAAAATTAAGGTTATGAGTTGAAATGGTTTCAATTTATATACATATTTTATAATGTATTTATTAATTTGAATGGTCATATTTATATTTTTGATTGAATTTTTGAACTAATGCTAATACACTTAAACCTACATTTATTCTCGTTGAAATGTTAGCAAAATATAGCTAAAACTGATCTACCTTTTTTGAAATTTAAAATTTAAAAATTACAAAATGTAATGATACTTTTTAAGTTTTATCACTTACGACATTGAAAATTCAGATAATTTCGAAAATCAATTTATTTAAAAACTATTTTGATTATTAGTAATATGTGAATTCAAAATATATCTTTTATACCGAAATATCTCCTAACTGTTGAGTTTTAAATAAATATTACTCAAATCAATTTATTTAATGAAAATCATAAACTATTTTATAAAATTATGACGAAAAAAATATTTATGCAGTTGTTCACCATTGATTTTAAATATATAGGTATATACGGAGAATTAAGAGCGTAACATATTTGTACAAGCAATGGCGTATTTATATTAAAACCATTGGTAATGTATGCAAATAAACTTTTATTACTATGTATACTATTTTACGGACGTAAATATTATAAAATAAAAAGCTTGTGATGTAAAACCTCATTAAGCATTTCTTCAATTTGAATTATTTTTAAATAACAAAGTCATATTGAAGAACATTTATAGATAGTAGATATACACATATAGTTCTATAGTAACCGTTAAAATTCTATCCTAATAACAATACTATAAGCGAATCACAAGATAACAATTCTTGTTTGTTAAACCTTTCATGTATGTATTTAGGTAGTCATAAATAGTGTAATATAAATTAAAACGTTTTCAAATGTTGAATATTTATTGATTTACTTAAATATCTTACAGCCAAATTATTAGAAGATAATACGCACAACGAAATATAAGGATGGAGGTAGTTTTACAAAATATTTTAAAAGCTATAATTTTACTCTACCTATTAATTTAACTACTGACATAATACTATGCATTACTATTTATAGTACTTAAATTTGCAAAAATACGTAGTTCAAGTATTCAAATATTTTACTAGTGTTTAATATTGATAAATCTAATAATCACTTCAAATGTATGTCGAAATTTGAATCTGCTAACATAGTAACAGCTATCACTTAGCTGAACACAGGACGTGTTTAAGTCAAAAATGTAAGAAAAATAAAATATTTACTCAATAAATAATAACCAACTCGCATAGATTATAGATTCTACAAGTGAATATAAACTGCTGTTTAAAATGTTAGTTGATTTTCAAGAAATTATTGTTATTGTTACTGTAGCCACTTAAAAAACAAAAACCGTGAAAAATATACTAACCTAGGTGTAACCAAATTAAAATTGAAAATATGTGAATTACGATGAATTAATATAAACATACCTATAGGCTATAACTAATACTGCATTAACCATGAGTCCTTCAAGCTTCAATACATCATATTTTAATAGCAGGAAATAATAACTGCATCATTCCTTATCAATAAATCATACGCAGGCAAACGGTGGATGCGAAATTAATATCCGCTGCACCCTTAATATTGTGAAGAGTAAGCACGTTCAGCATTGCATGTTTCATAGTTTATGCGTCGCGCCCACGCTTCAGATCGTTGTATTAATTTATTTGCCGTATTTCGGACGCGTCCCGTCGATCTTTCAGTACCTATGTAATAATAATTTTTTTTATACGTTTTATGGTTGATTTGCAGTTTTTGATGAAACATGTTTGGACCGTTAAATAAAACTTAATCCTAACCCAAGAACATATATTGATTTTAGATAAAGAAAAAAAAATAATAATGCTTTCAGACCTACCCCGTTTAGGATAGATGTTCAAATTAACCCTTGTCTCCCTATCAAACGCATAAAGCTCTAGTTCCATTTCAACCAAGCTCGAACTCTAGTTGCACCAATGTCATTATTTTTCCCATCAGATGAAACAGTGATTTGAGTATTGAATGATAATTAAACGGTGGTCTACCTTTTTTATGTGAATCGTAAAAGCAATGTGATTACACTAAAAGTTTTTTTCGTATATTTTATATTTTCATGCATAATTTATTTGATTTTTTTTTAAATGTATAATAAGAGAAATTCTTTGTTTTTTTTTTTCAAACCATCTAATACTGTTTTTTTATTTCTTATAACACTTAACTTTAATGAATAATTTGAAAATAGGTTTGTTGTCGGTAGTTGGTAACAAGTTTGACAGATCTAGATGTAGTTGTATAAACTTTATCAGAATACATGAAATAATTATTTTTATCAGTATTCCTGACCACGATAATTATTTTGATTGAATATATTTTGTTAATGTGCTCATATATACATGTCATAATGTTTTCAAACTTTTCTATACACGCATATTAATTATATTTTATCAATACTCAAATACGACAAATAGTCCATTCAAATCTACTCTCTACATAAGAATAAAACTACAGAAACCAATTTGAAAAAGATAAAACAATAAACTACTTACTCGTACATAGTTTATTTGAAAAATCTAGTCTGTGTATGTATGAAATCTACTCAGTTGACCTATTAAAATTATTAACCAGTCAACCGCTAAATATTGTAAAAGTATTTTGCTTGGTATTACGCGCATACACGTTGAACAGTACAGTTTACTTTTTGAAATATTATTAAGATACTGTCATCAATAGTTTTATGATTTTGTTATTCTGTATTTTTTTTTTCGGATGTTCAATATCGAATATGTTGAGGCTACTTTTTGGTTTTAGTGATTTTTATGATCTAGTCTAAACGTGTATCGTTTGAATAATAATAACCGATATTATTTTGCTAAATGTGGGTCAACGTTAAATATTATAGCCATCCATATTATCTATAGGCCATATTATATACTCTACAATTATATAATTTCGTTGAATCAAAACAAGTATTTTATCGTTTTGTTTATAGCTATTGGCATCTAACGATGTATTATTAATAATTACATACTACATACGATACTGAGTGACATTGAATTTTCCCCTCTAACTTGGAGTATTATTCGTTCCACTAAAATGATTGAAAAATGTTATCAATTATAGTACCAACATCCGGTTTGATATATATATTTTATAACAACTTTTTTAAATGTATATCAATACATTTTAAGAGTTTGTGTTTACATTATTTTATAATATACCTATAATATAGTAGATACCTGTTAAATATAATTTAAATTATAAACAGACTATTATTATATAATATAATTATACATAGTATCTACTTAGTGGAATTATTTAAACATTATGCATCTAAATAAATTTGTTATAGCTAATAAATAATAACGATAGTCAAAAACTGAAAGTCAAAACACTAACACAATAAACATTATAGATATATACCAACCAAAACTAATATTATAAGGTTACCGCTATAATTTAATATGATATCTCACAAAATTCACCTATAAATTCTTGTATTTTTTCCCCCCCGGTATGAATTATAATTGTTGAACTTGTGAAAAATATTACAAATTTGAAATGGTCAGCTGCGGTGTTAATGTTTAGTGATTTATTATACGGAAAAATGGCAAACCAACAACGTGAATCCTGTCGAACTTGAAAACGTGAAACCGGTCGCAATACGCGTTATAGCAGTAAATAGCGTTTTTATTGTGAATGGTAGCAGGGGGGAGAGCCGTTCGTCTAAAGTTAAAGAATAATTTTAAATTCAATTTGAATTGTTGATCAGTCGTATCGCGTGTACACGAGCTAGGCGGTTTCGCATTGGTTCCGTGAGGGTGTTTATTTTTCATCAAGTGCGTTTTGTAGTCTTATCGCCTCACGTTTAAATTACCCAAAAAATATTTCCAATAAGATTTTGTGGTGTTATTGAAGTTTGGGATGCGAGACAAAACGATACAAAGAGTAGTGTAAGTCCATGATTTATAATATTTAAATTTTTTAAATGAAATTCCAGTGCTTGTATATTGGTGTGCTAACGAATATTTTCGTGTTTGAGGTGAGGGGGTGTTGTAATTATGAGGAATAATTTTATAAGTCACTATAAAATGTTAAAACATAAACTTTTGATCCCCGTTATAATAAATGTAAATTTTATCACATTACGAATTAATAAAACCATCAGTATGGACCAAACAGATGAAACATAACTGATTTTAAAACTATAATAAGTACCTATATCATAATTTTATATAATGACATACTTTGTCTGCATCGCGATACCAAATGTACTGAATACAACTATAATATAAATATTTTTTTTTTATTTTTTTATTCTTTAAAATTCAAGAAAATGTGTAGGAATATAATAAATTCCCTGGAACGGCTCTACACCAACCCCTTGGAAATACGTCATTGGACAGGTGGATGGGTATCATATTATAGTAAGTTTATAACCTAATTTAATTCTATTACGTTGTAATAGTAATCGCTGCCCTGAATGGGTTATTGAGTAGTATTTATTGAATCGCTATTATTCATTGGGTTAATATGGGTGTTAAGTACTAGACCAATACTGAACTAGGGTCCAGGCAAAACATTATTTGAAAACGTTGTACCTTAGACACTTAGAATATTATATCGTTGCCGTATTAGGTACTAATTAGATATACGTCTAAATCAAAACCAGTTTATTTTATTAAAAAAGTAAAACGTATTATAATAAGCACGTCGATTATGACTATCGAATAAACCATGAAATAAACATGCAAAAAAGAACATAATACTCCATGAAATACTTTTAAAAAAAAATTAAAGGGTTACGGTTTATTCAGGCGTTGTGGAAAAAAATCATTCAGCTAATATTATGGGTTTTTATAGATTCCTGTTAATTCAGATGCAAAATCTTAACACAATTTTTACGGCTAGAGGAGTATGTTCACTAACATAGCCAAACTGTTTGTACAAATTATGATATTAAAAAAAAAAAAAAAATACAAATCATGGAAATCTCATATTTTTTATTAATGCTCTGGTTAAATAATTCTTGGGTCAAATTAATATTATAACCATGATAAATACTAAATATAAACCTCAAGCATGAGTAGTAACTTATAATATAAGTACGATATTAAAATGTGTTATGAATACCGTGACATACACTCAATACACATTTAAAAATATATAATTATACGTTAAAGTACAAAAGTGTTTGATTTTTATATAATATTGTATATCTGTGTAAGTAATGTTATATTTATCATTCTTTAATTATTATTCGAAACGAAACTTAAAGTTCTATCTCACTTTATATTATTATTGTAAACATAAAATCATATTTAATTAATGTACATAATAAGTTGATCATGAAACGATATGACGTAGTAATGTTCAAAATAATTATAGATATGAATTCAAATAAATGAAAGACGCTGAAGATTTGTCATTTATTATTATTTGTTGTATTACCGAGAAGCGCGATGAAATGTGTATAATAATGTTATAGAAACTGGTTTTATTATTACTATACCTAATGCTAAGTATATAGGAGGAAGATAATACTATTCGCAGGTATCAAAATGAGTAAAAAGTATACACTGAATAAAATGTCTATACTCCGTGGTAGTAACTGGGTATTGTGTCTAAAATATGAGCCAACGTTGAAGTGGTAGGGTTACAATGTATAATGGAAACGTTATGTTACCCCACTAAGATTTTATCTGGCTCGTATACTTAGTGAATCACCCAATAATATATGAATGTTTAAAAAAAAAAATTTGAATTTTCAACGCTGATAAAGCTTCATCATCGCAGAACGAGTTTGGAGGAATGAAACGTGCTTAAATTTTGTAAATATATATCTTACTGCATTCTGCACTTACTTGTAATACTCGTAGGTAGATACTTTGTACAATTTGTATCTAGTACCTACTACTAAGACGTTAGGATACGAGAATACATAGCCTAAATCTATTTGACGGAATATATGTTACCATAACGACTCTACTTATTCTCGTAACGACTATGTTTCATCGCTTGTGCATTCAACGGTTTCATACACAGCAACTAAAACCAACTCTATAACCACACACACATTAAGAGGACAACATATTATTATCCATATTTCAGGTCTTTGTCTCGCATATGTGCAACAAAGTTAAATTATTTACCAAATTAGTATTATTGCAGTTTAGTTTTAGTTAATATTAGAGTGAATTTAACTATGGATATAAAAATAATGAAAAGAGGAGAACATTAAACGTACTCTAGAGTTGTGTCTATTTGTTTTATATTATTATTACAAGTTATGAATATTTTTTCTTTATAAATAAAGAACTTATCTGTGCACTTTTAACTGGTTTTAAAATGTTTAGGAAAATGCATAATATGCTTAAACCCAGTTCACAAATATAGTAATTTATAAATATTTACAAATATAAATAACTTTTTAACTGTATTAGTTATTACCATTAATACAATAATGTTTATGATAAAAAATTAAAGAAATACATTATATAAAATTATTATAATCCTAGGTGTACAACCAATTTTTAGTTAGCTGAATTACAAAAAGATTTCAACTAAAAAAACTATTGGATTTAAATAATAATAAGGTGTTTTTGTTCTTAGACCCAACTGGACAATAGGTACATAATGCACATGTGCATATATTACAATAACCATCAATATCAGAATATTTGATGTATTATTTGTAGTTAACACAAGTGAAATATATTAATATGCTATATATAGATTATAGATTCATAGTAAAGTAGCAGTCAATAATTGTAGACATAATAATTCGATGTAAATAAATCAACCCTAAGAATATTTCCCTAATGTCATTAAATTTGAATTAAAAATAAAATTAAATATTATAAGATAAGGGTAGAAGTTGTACAATTTTTGAAATTTTTTTTTTAATTCACTAAAACATTTTGTCCAGCTATAATCTGGACATTTTCCAAATGAAAATTTTTTTTATCGAAACTTTTAGTAACATTGAAAAAGGTTTTAAAAATGTGGGAAAGTGGGTAACCATTTTGCTGTACAGTAGGGTTTGAGTATCTCAATAAGTCACTGTGAATTTGAATTCAACGATAAATCTAAAATTATTGCATATGAAATTCAATTCTGAGTTAAACATTGCTATAAAAATGTATGAAGAATACAAATTTTAAAATTAAAAATTAAAATTTTTGTATAAATAGCCCAAAAAGTGTTGAAACATTTTGTTTTATTATACCATTATATTCAGAAAATGCTAATATACACATTTGGTGAACATTTCAAGTTTACCTACATGGATATTTATTTTAATATTAGGCACAACAACAACAAAAAAAAATAAAACAGATTTTGTCGACAACTAGTTGGGTGAAAATATTCAAGATTCCCTAAATTGTTTTGTTCATTATTTTGAAAAGTAGAGACTGGAGAATTTTCTATTTTTACCTCAAATCAGTATCAACTGAATCCAATATTTATCTTGAACCACCATCAAAGTTGAAAATCGAATAATTGTTCTACTATAAATCATGTAGGTACACATACACAAAAATTACTTCACACTCTTAGTAATATCGGTTCATTCATCGCTCCACTCAGAATCTAAAATTACATAGTTAATATATTCATACGTATTAATCATTGTCATTTTTCCAATTTATCGGTTCTTGAGGAATTGATTTAGCTATGTGATCATTTTCGAGTAGATTAATATTTACTCAAGTTTACAAGTGATAAAATTACAATTTTTTTTCATCCATATTTTATCTTTCGTTGTCAATATGTTTCAACGTTTACCATATTAAGTACGTACTGAATTATGTATGATTGTACAGCGTATTGTATTGGATATTCGGCTACCTACTGGTTTAGAATATTTTACTGTCATCAATCAATTTAATATACTTATAATTACTTTAAAACATAGGTACATACGCAGATAACCTGTAGTATTTGATTTAATTACCAAACATTTTAAATTCATTAGTGTTTTAAAATACATTACAGTCCAATTATCTCAAGGTCATGAATAATCCAGGATAATTACCATCTTTTATACATGATTAATAATTATTTAATTATATAAACATGATTTATTGTAATTGCTTACACATTTTAGTTTCAAGCACATAGCACGTAGTTTTATTTTTAGATTATAAAGATGTCATATGAATAAATAAAGTTATTGAGATGTTTAATACTTGCTAATATAAATTTGATTTGCATTCACTTACGCACACGCATCGATACACATAAATAAAATATAGGTAAACGTTATTAATATTTAATTAAATAACTTACATAAAGAAATAAGTTTTTTTATAAATCCACAATATAACATATATTTTCAGCATGCATTCACTAGATCAATAATTATTAATTTTTTTTAAGGTGTATCATTCGGTTTATACCAACAATGACTATTCCATTTTATTCTTAACATATTTATTTAAATTGACTTATTCTGTGTAATACACAATGATACACTTCCTAACCTAACCTCAAATCATTTGAATATTTTTTTTCCTTTATTTGAATTACACAATCTATAAAATTTAGTACAATAAGCGTAAATGATAATACGAATAAATATGACATGAAGATTTGAGTTGGAGAAGCCGCCCACTGACGACACTCCTTAGGGCATTATGCTAAAAACATATACAAGTGTAGGGAATTAATTAAAAAGAAGGTCGCAGCACCATTTTCTTTTCAGCCTTTTGGGGGGGTTTCCAGGGATAGGTAAAGCCAAATCTTTTGCTAGGACATTTGAATGTGCATTAATATTCAATACTGCTTTTTGGAATTTGTACACGCGTAATATTTATTATTTATGTTCATTCATTTCAGATATTAATCTGAATTCCATAAAACTGTATCTTCGACAAAAATTCACATTTCAATTGCTAATTTTTTGCATTTTTCAATAACTAAACAAATATCATGTCCATTACACAAATAAACAATATAAATGTTAAAATGGGGACTTTCTTAAACACCATATCTACTCTGAACTTAAAGAATTTATGGTTGATTATGTTTGTCATGATTATTCTCTTAATTTTTGCTCATTAATAATGATATAAAATATATTATCATAACAAAGTACATACGTTTCATTACTAGTTTTTTTTTTTTTTTTTGATACGCATCTCCCGCGTACTTCATTTATATCGTAGTTCTCCACTAGACCAAAATATGATTATAAAACGTTAATATAATTAAGAAGGTAAAAAATATCGTGACTAGGTCATTGCAGATTAGTACTGTAGGGCTAGAAAGCAGCCACAAAGGTTAATTTTTTAAATCACGATAGCTTTGCTGGCAATTTTTTTCTTCAAACAACTATATATATATTTTCTTCTTTACACATTCTAAAATATTATCAAATAATTAAACGCGCTAAAAATAAACGACGTTGATCGATAGGCAAACGAAACAATATTCTAATCGACACAAAACTGGTTTTATTCTTTATAGTTAAATACCAACCTAAACAAATAAATGTAGAAAAATATATTTCTCATTGTCTTATAATATACATTATCAACAATCAAATTATTTATAATTTGTTATAAATTGATTTTTCACTAAAATTTATTTCATTATGTATGGAGCATGTTAAATTGATTCTCAGTGATTTTTGAAAAAAATTGAACACTAGACTCTTGTGAGTATAATAATACACTCATGTCTTAATAACTATCGAACTTAAAATTATATTTTTGCACATATAAGCAGTTTGTAAATAATTTTCTTTAATATAATAATATGCATATGGCCGAGAGCACATCGGTTCCCGATTATTTTTTGGATTTTCTTGTATACAATTTGCCGAAACAAATAATATTCAAGAGTTGAATATTGTGCTTGAAAGACGAACATACGTTGATGCTTATTTCTTACGATGAATAACTTACAATCTAACATATAAAATCTGCGTACATACAATTGCTAATCAGCCGTAAAGTACTTTTACGTTTATTACTATCATAAGCGTACTTATATTTGTGTTACAATATTCAACAAAATTAATATAAAACGTGTCGGGGTCTCCCATTGTACCTACGCCCGGATATCCGACACAGTGGCCATATTTTGAAATTGTCTATTTTTGTTTAACCGTATAATATTTTATGTTTTTATGATTATCTACAAAATATTCAACTAACTAATTTTCTGATAAATCCATTAATAATACAATGTAACAAAATGTTTAGTAGATAAACACAGTTTTGCTCAGAGCCTGATTGATATTTTAGAATATTCTATAACAAAAAACCTCCACAAAACACCACTAATCCATGATAATGATATTCAGTGTTATCCACAAAGTATTAAGTTGACAGTTATGTATAGTACATACAACATTAAATACTTCAAACATAGACAGTAGTACAGTACAAATGTACAATACTAAAATAGCTAATGCACAAATTAACATAAAGGTTATCATCGTCTACGACGGAGTTTTGGTGAGATTTTTTTGTATTATTTTTCCCTTTACGATTTCGGAATTGGTTGCAAATAATAAATACCATATAGGTACCTACTCGAACTATTGATTTTCATGCTTCTTATTCCTTTCAATGGCAGTAATTATCATTAAATGCCGTAATGGTTCCGCAATCTTAATATATAGATATAATGAGCTACGCTATTACATAGGTGCCGAACAATGTGCACTATAGTGCACTCGACTTTTGATTTAACGTATACTATATAGGTGCATACAGAAAAGCTACACAGACATTATGGGAAGCGGTGATTCTAATCACCAATTCTCAATCATCGGCTCGTATAGAATTCCCCGTATGCTGCAACGACTATAAAGCCTCGAACGATGATGGTGATGAATGATGATGATTATTTTGATCACGATGACGTTATTAATAACATAATGTGTTGTTTTTATTATTAATAAAATAATAAATTAAGAATTTAAATTGGAATTACGTCCCTATACAAGTATAATGTATGGAATATTGAACATAAAAATGTTGACTAAAACACGCATCACAGTAAAAATTTTAATTAAGTAAAAATTATTTTTAATTTAAAAAATATCAAAACAATCGGGAACCCAATCGGAACTACCATCTAAGTCTGCGTTCTACGTGTTTAATTATTTGTTACGACATACGATCTATGAAACCCCGAATGCGGATATAAGAACAAATACATATGATATTATAATATTTTAATATAACTGAAGGTACGCTGCAAAGGCTATGGGATATAAAGACGATTAAGTTTGTCGAGTATGCACATTGCATATAATACATACACATTGATAAACAGTGTTATGTTGACACTACGGTTTGTATATACACATCTGGCACACACTATCCGTCGCATACAATTTAAAACTTACTATTGAAATATACTTAATGAAAATTAGCTATAGTTTAACTTTTTAAATATTCACCGATAAATAACTACTACTATATATTAAAAAAATATATAAAAGGATATTATAGAGACTTTAGAAATCCAAAGTTTGAGAAAAATGCATAAATAAGTAGGACTGAAAGGTAGAACAAATTAAAATTATTCTTGAACGTAATAGAAGACAACCGAATATTAACGGACAATTTATATTATGAAAGAAGATGAAAAATTATTGCGAGCATACTAAGGCATAGTGACGAATTACACAGCTTAATAGCTGAAAGAATGGGGAAATGAATTAACGAAAAAGATTAAAAGGAACACCCTGAACGAGGTACAACAGTAAAAAATAAAGGACGTGGGAGTTATTTCCTACAAAGAGCTCAAAGATATGAAAAACAGCAGATAAATATAAGGGAAAAATCATAGTCTGCTGTAATTTAACATGACATACCTATACCAATCTTCAGATTGAAAAAAATAGTAAATTAACTCTGCATACATTGACTATCTCTAACTAATTGTTCAAAAAAGCGAAACCATGATTTTGTTATTTTTTTATTTTGAGGTCACGTCAGTTAACCAAAATATACTATACATTTTAATAATAAAATTTTGGACATCTCCCCGTCTGAAAAATACTTTCTAAAATTATATTGCAAGAATATTAAATGAAAAAAAAAATCTTTTGCTTGTGCTAATTCAGAGAGACACTGTATCATATTCCATATTATTTAAGTCTGATGAGCTGGGCACGGTCGTACATACACAAATCAACTCGTGTAACGAATCGCATTGCTCGAGCAGGTATGTGTGGCAACATATTATAATAATATATTATACGGCATTAACGAATTAAATTAAAGGGTCGGAAACACTGTACTTCTTATGGACGTTTAGGGGTAAGTTATCGTATGCGATTTATACAGTATTAGCTACATAACGTTGTGCTCGTGTACCGATGAACGCATTCGAGTACAAACATTTTTTTTTATACGAGTGAAAACTGCGCTCTCTGGTTTATATCATTTTTAAATACATAAATTATTATTTAATTATACTTATACAGTTGTATATACATATGAATGTAACATAATATATGTACCTATATATTATTTGCAAATTTATTATATTTTCAACTATTATTGTCGTTCCATGGAATTTACCTAAATGTATACTTTCGATTTAATAATACTCATTTAAATTCAAATTTGATTTAAGCGTCATGATACTCTTCGACAAAAATCGACAACCTCGGCTGTGTATAACGTGTGTAATCCCCCTTGTAATTTCTTCGCTGGCATTGCATTATAACATTATGTAGGTATAAATTTCTAATGTAAACTGTACACCTACTATTACCTAAAAATTATTATAATTTTCAATGACTTTCTGGTTACTGCAAGTCGCATAATAAAAATGTACAATCCTCTCAAAATGTGTGACGCTCAGCTCACCGTTGCAATCTATTATAGGTTCAAAAAATAATCATTGCGCACGTGAATACAATTACTGATAAAAGTAAATGTTATAGAATATAAATAGATAGGTATTAATAATATAAATATTTCAGTAATCTGCGACGGAATATATGATCGCTTTGCTTATGTACTAAAATTAAATTCAATGTACCTACCTATACAAAAGTAAAATTTATTGGCGTGGAAACATCTACAACAAATTGGTTAATTTAGTATTATCATATTCATATTTATATGTTTTATGTAAATTTGTAATGATATTCTTTTCTAATATTATAATCCTTCATTATGATTAATTTTTCGTAAAATAAAAATACGAAAAATCTTTTACTTTTCTTGTTTTTATTTCAATATCCTTAACAAGTTATTGATTAAATTGAACAATGAACAACAAACTTACAAAACCGCTAGAATAACCATGGTTATCAAATTATTAAATGTATTTTGTTCTTAAAGTATAACGAATAGTCTATAATTAAGTTATACGTTGAAAGTTAAAACCATCCGTATTATTATACATCCTGTCTAATAATATTGACCTATTAGAAATGGTTTTTAGAAATAATGATTATTAAGGCACGTTATAGTTAGTTTACCATATACTATGTATGCCAAGAGTTTTTTTATTACAATGAGTAGTATTAGTCGGATGCAGTATAAAATTTAAAATATTAATAATTTGATTTGCCGATATGGTACTGAAATACTATTGATCTTTAAATAGGTTACCCAAATACAGTTTAATTAATATTTTTTTTTTTTGTATTATTTATATAATTGTTTATACCATAATATCGACACAATCCTACTCAGGTATGATTTTATTATGAAAAATAAATTATACAAAAAAATATTATTATTTTTAAACTGTCTATTTTCAATTTTTAAATCATGGGTTGAGCGATGAATGTATTGATTTTACAATAATGTGTGTTTTTATTTTTATTTATGAAGACACTTTTTCAATGAAAAAATGTTCCATTCCAAAAGAAAATAAGATAATTTCTTAACGTTGTAGTATCATTATTTAAATAACTGGCTCGGTAACCATGGTAGTTATAATAATAATAACAATAATTATTACTGAGTTTATATTATTCTCCAATAGTAATTCAGATTAGTATATTAAAATTAAAACACTTTAAAATATATGGATACAACGTTTTTGGAAAAAATTAAATTTAACATATTAATTTATTATACTTTACAATAATACAAAGTGGTTACATACTTATTGCCACATTATTTTATTTTTCTTCTAATTATATTTTATATTAATAATATTGATCCAATCACATTCAGATGTATTATTTTTATCACCCCAAAGGTGAAAGAGGTAATGAGAATAACCTGCAGGCTGCAATACAATGCTACAGTATAGAGTAAATTAAGGTTCTTACATAAACAATAAATGACAATATTGATTTAAATTACTAAATTATAGATAAAGAATAACTTAATTTAAATTTATTAAATTTATTTTAGATTCAATATATTGTGAATCAATAAAAAAATTAAAATTTTTAAAAGTATCACATGCATCTAGAAACCAGGTCTCTGGACTGAATATGATTTGAATTAGTTAATATATTATTATTATGATAAAAAATATAATATATTTTTTTCAAACAATCAATTTTTAATTTTTTTAATTTATATATTTTGTTCTATTTTAATCCAGCACGATATTTTGAATATTTTGACCTTGGATATTTTAGTACTGAAATTTGATCTAGATTCCTACTATTTATCACTTGTTAATTTGCTTACTTCATTTGCTAACGAACTTCAGGGACCCTGAATACTAAATGAACTTGAAATTTCACCTATACAACTATATTTTCTGCTGATTTCAATTTTTTTTTTTATATTTTACTTACATTTTTAACATTTTCGTGTATTTAGTTAAAATAAATGTGCATATGTATATAAGAACCGTTTTAGTTGCTAATAAGATTCCCCATGCGAAGGACATTGGATTTAAATGCTGTCAAAATCATACTAAAATATTTATTTCGTGACATAATTCTTTTCCTTACTTTTACACTTAAAACCCGTAAATGTATAGTAATATGCAAATAAACACAATGTATTAATATTAAAAAATAAATGTAATTAGTTACATAACTTTTAATTGTATAATACTTTAAGAGATTATAATTTTTATACACAATTATAATGAACAAAGTAACAGCCTGATCACAAATATTTACAAATAGCAAAAACTTTTTGACTAGCTCAAATACTTCTTATCATATTATAATTTTAAATCAAAAATCAAAATACATTAAAGTTTATTTACTTTAAATAATAACAATAAACTATAATGGTTTTAAAATAGAATTCAAGAAGTACATTTTTAAATAATATTTTAATACTTTAATCCAAGAAAAATAAATAAACAAAAATAAGGAATTACATATAAACTCCTAGATTTCTAGTACCTATCGACTTTTAACAAAATCTTGACCATTTTTTAGTTAACTAATTTACTGATTAGCACACACACTTAAAATAGTTTTCCAGATCACAGATTTATTACACTATATTGAGTAGTAATAACCAGTTGCACATTACTATCTTGTTTAAATAATATTTTTTTATTTCCTTGAATCGCCTTGAATAATTTTTATATTATATATAAGTATAATGCCTTAATACTAAATCATCTGTTAAAATAATGAATAAGAATGTCATAAAATATTGCCTATACGTAATACCTTTAGTCATTATACCCACAAGTAGGTACATCGATAATATAACCTACCGTTTAAATAATATTTAAAACTGGTTTCTCATACATATAAGTAAAGGTACATGTAAGTTGTAGCATTTCATTATCCCGAGTTCAGAATTACTAATCACAATTTATTTTGTGAATAGTGTGAACGTTATCTAAAAATCTAAATTTTAAAAAAAATTATGGAAAAATGATACATGTCATAAAAATATACGCCTGACCAATTTATGATATTCAAAGAAGATAATCTATGACATATAACCTTCACCTTGATAATATATATTATTATCTTTAAAGCAAAAATCTATCGCAACATTTAAATAGTTTAAGTTGTACAAACAAATAATGAAATCACATAAACGAAACGTTGCATGTATAGTATATTTAGGCATATTTCATAAAATCTTAATTTAACAATGTTTTAGAATTCCTATAATATTTTGATGATTAATGATAATACATTTTAAGATCCGAGCCTAAAATTGCAAACATAGGTAATAAAATACATTTTTATTTCTAATTAGTATGATTATTATTTCATCGTTTATCATTCATAATTCCGTAAATTTTAAATGTCAGTTTCTTGCGAATACCTACTAATTTTTAAATGCTCTGGAAATTTAATCGTGTGAATTAAGCAACTGTGTGTTATGCATTAGTGAAAAATGATAAATGCTCAAACTGCCAACTTCAGTTATTTAGTTTCAATATAGATACTTATACGGTTTATCAAAACAAACACTTTCTTCGCAATTTGTTCGTTTAAAAGTTTAGCTGTTCTGCGCTGAAAGTTGATTTCATAATAATTATTTTTTTATCAAAATAACAGACTAAAAATAAATTTCAGTAAAATCAAGAACACATTTAAAAGTATTATGAACTTTTTTGCCTTATAATAGTAGGTACCTACTACAAAGCATTAAGCAATTTTAGATTTTTTTTTTGTTTTTCTACAAACCTTACGTGGGTCGTGAAAAATGTAGGCAATTTTTCCTAAAAAAGTGGGTCACGAGTCCAAAAAGATTAAATACCACTCTTCTAGAGAATATTCGGATTTCGTAATTTTTTAGATTCTGAGCGAAGCGATGAATGTATTGATTTTACAAATTGTGTGTGTTTCTTTTTTAACTTTGTTTTTTTTTGTCGGTACACAAGATAATTGTTTAAGATGATACATCAATTTTCAACTTCTAGAATGTAGCTGGTGAATTCAGGAGGTCATAATTTAAAATTCCCTGTAGTTTCCAAAATCGCCGGGAAAAAACAAAAAAAAATCATGTGAAACGGTTTTGTTTAAGACATTTTCTATTATTACTAATTTGTTTTAAATTAATATCGATTGTAAAATGTTCGATAGGTCCAAAATCTTGAGAATTCAATACAAGGTTCCTCATGAGATTTATATACCGGGTTAAAAAAAAAAGAAGAATATTTTTGTACAATATAAGCACAATTTCCACAAGCCACATAAATTAATTTTACACACTCGTATTAACACGTTTCTTAATAATAGTGAAAAATAAAAAATAAAATAAATTACATAGCAAAAACATTTGTTTATATACGAGGGGGGTCAAACTCCAAGAGCCAAAAGCGGCGCCCTCAAACACTCGTTACTATAAAACGTCATAAAATGTTTACGTTACGGTCTGTGTGAACAGCTCCGCAACAAAGTGTTCGCCGTACGAATCTCCTTGTCCGGCTCCACAGTGAGCTTCGGGGTCTACAAATAATGGTTTCTATCATATTACGCCGTACACGATCGTCATTCGACAAAATTGTCAGTATACTGTCACCGTACCAGATACTAGCTTCCTCGATCTCATCAACTTCTAATGTGCCTGGCGGAAATGTTCCGCTACAGACGATCTGGCTGACGGCGAAACCGTCGAAACTTGAAACTCTGTGGATTCGACCCGCGGAAACCCGATCATGGTGACTTCTCCGGCAATGCCACACTAGGCATAGAATTATATCCTCCGTGGGACTACAAACTCTTAAAATCATACCTTTTCAAAGTTTTTGGGCGATTTTCCCTAAGGTTGTTAAAAACCTGTAACATCATTTTGGTCTTGGACAGTTCTTGGGTCTCGGTTACATCGCCGGCAGATTTCATGTGCAATACCACATCAAATACATTGATTATATCTCCTGTATCACTAGAAACTCTTAGCCTTTTCAACTTTTTTTTTTTTTGGGGGGGGGGGGGATTCGTCAATAGATCGTTGACAAACTTGGGTATGATAAAATCCTCCAGTACGGGTATTATTCGTCATATTACTCTGATAAGTATACGTTTAATTTTAACTTTCTTACTGTATTGTAACTTAGCAGTCATATCGTTGTAACAAATATTACATACTGAGTACTGAATACTAAATGCTGTGACTATAAGTTTCAAACACTTACGTTGGCCATGGCAACGAGTTTTTTATAGTTTCTTAAATCAAAAATATGTTTCTAGATAACATCAACACTGTTATTTTTTGTTTTGCAGTGCACTTGTTTGTATTTTTTTTTTTGTCTAGAAATGGTAGACTCGTTAAGGTTAGGTCATACATTTATTTTCTTTGGTACAAAAATGAATAACTTAACACAAAACTATTTTACATTTCTATGATCTATAACACATATAGTTATTGATGTGACTATTGGTGACTATAATAATATTAGAATTGAGTGGTACAATGATATTTAAAATTATAAATAAAGTATATTTTCACATTGTACTGAATTAGTTACTATTAAATAAGATCATTATATTGATAAGTTTTTGAATTCAATTTTTAAAAAATATATTTTTTTAATTTCGTTGTACCTACTGAAAACAATTCAATCCATTAAGAACAATTTTATTCCGTATTTTGAAATAATGAACTTGTCTTATTCCGGGTAGATTAATTCATACACTTTTGACAAACTTTCCAATCTTAAAGTGTTGGACATCGTCACATTGAACATATAAATTCTCATTCAACACAAAACACCAAACACGTTTTATGTACATTGTATGAATACCAAAATAATACAGCTGTTTACATTATAAATTAAAAATAATTATTGTTTGTGTTTTGATGTTTTAAATTATTATTATTTCATTTTAATTAATTTATGAATAGAATTTTTCATTTGGATGGAGTCTGGGTAAAAGGGATCAAGAAAAAAATTAGATTTTTTTTTGCAGATTCCTGTAGATTTTAGTGGTCTGCATTTATTTGAGTTTGGAATTTTATCATGTTACATTGAAGAAAAAAATTAAAATATTGACTAATTTGCATTTTTATGCTTTCGTCAACATTATATCATCAATACGTTCTTATATATTTCAAAGTTTTATTATTTTTATCAACATTTTACCTACTGTATTCAAAATATACACAATTCAATTAATTAATTAATGAGACTATTGAATAATTTGTATTTACGTTTAAAAAAAAAAGTACAAAGGTTTTAGGTTACTTATTACTTATGAGATGATGACAACAGTTTGTGAAATTACACAACTTTATGAATCATAATATTATTATATGACAATTAAGAAGATCAATTTTTTTTCTGCACATTTATCAGAAAGCCATTAGCCAAAGAATCTATACACTAACGTAACTCAATAATAATGACATATTGTCATATTTGAAAGGGAATAAGTCAAATTAAATAAACCCCAAATGAAATAGGTGATAAAATTCCAAAAGTAGGTATTTAAATATTTGAGATACATTTTTTATTAAAGAATCATTTAAAGCATTATAGTGTCACCTCGTTGAAACAAATATATTTGGGAGTCGTGGATCAAATAAGGTTGCGCACCAAAGAATAAATGCATGAATAAATAACAGTTAACACTATATTTTAACTTTTGTATATTCTGAATTGTTTTTTAGTTCCACGAAAGTAATGTTTTTGACTTATTCCCTTTTACCCACGCATAGTCCAATTTATTGTGTGTTTATATATTTTCAAATTGAAAATAAAAAAATACAATACAATAAAATATTATTTTTGAACAACTCTGAAAGAATTTAATACAAAATCCGAAAAGAGATTACTGTTTATTTCATTCCAAACGAGTTACAGCAAAACTATCCACATTTGGCAAAATAGAGTAAGGTCCACATTCATTTTCCTATAAAAAATATTTCGCTGTATAAAAATAATATACTTGGTAACTGGTAAGACATTAATGAGCTTTAATTTACTCAGATCGTAGAGTTTAGTAACGACGATAATAATATACATTCGTTTAGTCGACATATTATAATATAAAATATATCAATATACATTTCCTTTTTTCAAACTTCAAATATATAATTTTATTTATACTTAGGAATATTTGTGCTTTCATTTAAATGTAAATATTTTTTTAGTCTAATAATAAAATTACTGACTCTATAAAAATGTGTAATTTAAAAACTATATTATTATAATAAACGTCAGGTATTTGGTTTTACCAAACGTTGATGGCTGAACTAGAGATTATGTGACATAGTAGTCTCCTTGCTCCTTTAAAATTAATTTAGTATTTTCTTTCTTAGAAAATTAGATATAGGTTATGAGATTTGAGTGAGTATGTCGCTTTTTTAGTGATATTAATCGTCGAGCTCTGAAGAGTAGGTCTAATGGTTTTTTACCGTTTCCATTATTTTTCTTTGAAAATAATGAGAATTTTCCAATTTGTACATGGACATTTATATTAAGGCGTAGCTGTATTTCCCGATCAATAGCATATTATATATACCTACGTGTGGCCACGTGAAACTTTTTAACCATTTTTATTGTTGTAAAGAGTGTTGATTCAAAAGCCAAGCAGAACGACATTTTTGTATCCAACACCATACAACAAAGTGTGAAGTGCCAAAAGAAAAATTAATGGTTTAGGGCTATCATGTATCAGAAGTGTTCTTTTATTGAATTGCAATTTTTTATATACCAATGTCAGTTTTTTAAATTTGTATTCTTATTTGTAATATATTTATTAATTTAATCAGTATTTTAAATGTTCGACCAAGGGTGTGATAAAAACGATGACGCTATTACGTTATCCATACAACGTGATAGTAATAATTATTGTATGTGATGTAGGTACAGCCGATATTATGAATCATTGTTTTAATTATCCGACAAGTGATGGGTCTTTTAATCCCATTCAAAATGTAAAATGATTAATGAAGTATCGTCGTGGTTTGGGGTTGGCAGAGTCTCTCATTTTTTTAAACTGTAGTGAATTTCTGAACTCTCTGGTATGTTTGCTAAGTGCCACCAATATATATATACTATATATAAATGAATAAATATAATATTATATGTAATTATTATAACATATAATCATATGAACCATATCACTTGAAACTCATTGACGCGCACGAACCGCAAACCTTGCTGTGACTTATGTATCAGTGCTTCATGCCGATTTTAATGTGGATATTATTATAATGACTGTACGCATACAGAATTGTCAGGATTTGAGTACTTATTTACGAATTCTTAGGTAACGACATTTCAGTTTGAAGTATGGATCGATAGTTATTCCTTTATTCGTACAGGAAGAACATAAAATAATAAATAAAAATGTTGTTGTCGCTTACATCTATAGTGATAAATAATAATACTTAAAATAATAATAATAATAATAATAATAATAATAACTGAATTTAGTTTATTAATTATTATAAATTATAATATTATATAATTGACGAGTTGTTTACCCACATTTTGGTGCTTACATTATGAATAGGCTCGTAATTAAACGTTCTAATTGAGTTTAACTGCGTCAATTTAATATGTATAATACTATAATTATTTATGTATGAAACTATGTGACAAGGATTGTAGTTGACGTTATATTATTATTATTTTCAAATGGCACATATTCCATGTTCATGCAAATGTGAGTTAAAATAATCTAGCCATTTAATTTATCAACAAAAATGAATAAACTAATAATTTTTTAGATGGACAGGCACTCTTGGGACAATACTACGTATCTATAATATAATAAATAATTTTGGTATTTAATCCTTAATTTCTCTCATAATCGTGTGTACAATAATTTACTTATAATAGTTGTGATCATTTGACCATTTATATTTCAATTTATAATTTCAAAAAGTTTAAGCTATTTTAAAATTGTTTTTACACAATTTGATGCTATTGCAATACAGCATTTTTTTAATGACTGCATATATTTTTAATTTAATATTGCAAGGCAGAATATTTTTTTAAATATTTATAAACATATCGGATTTAAAACCAGTAGTTATACTAATATACTATTAGTTTTTAAATATCATGTAAGTGTAATAGTGTCAATTGGGTAACACGAAAAATGTAGGTCAATTAATACGCTTATCTATACTTAAAAAGTTATAACAACAATAAGCTCATTATTTGAAATTAAATTTGTATATACCAAAGTACTAAAAAAAAAATATATTCTGTTTTGGAACATGAAATTTAAAAAATATGTAGTCATTCAAAAAATAAAAACATAAAATTGTGAAAATTCTGTTTTTTGATAACATTGAATAATAATCTGTTCATACAAATTTAATGATTTCGAAATAATGAATGAACACTTAAATGAATCACTTAGTATATATACTTTTGTCAAGAGAAAAAAAAATACGTACTTATAGTTTATATTAAAAAATTCAAATTTCAAAGTAGGTTCTTAAAAATACATTTTATTATGATTCATGATCAATAATATTGTTTATAAAAATAAAAGTAGTGTATGACATTTTTATATACAATTTATAGATTTTAAGTAGGTACATTTTACAAATATCACAAAATATTGTATTGATAAATTAACTTGAAAGTTATTTGAACAATTTAAAAACTATGTGAAATTAGATGAGTTACAAATTGTTATTAAAAGATTAAATAAATAACCTAGTGTTTACGGTGGTTAAATGAATTGTATCAGTTAATATGCCAGTGGAGGTGAACGTGAATAATTAAACCAAAATGATAAAAGAGAGGTATAGCCGAGACGAGAAAGCCGAGTAAAAAGGATAGTGTTCATGTGAGAGAGCAGAATAATGCAGTGAAAATTCTTGGGATATCTCCGGTCGGAGAATCTGCAGCATTTTTATACCTACCTTTTGTTTAATCTTTAAATAATAAACTTAATAATATTTGTTCAATGATCGAAATTTGTTAATCAAAATGCTTAGAATATTATTATATTTCAAAATACCAAAATATTGGAGTATATGATGGTGACATTAAAAAAAATAAAAATAATTCAACTGTTTTTCAAAAGGGATATGTATAATTTGTGCCCAAAAGCCAATATTATATGCTCTTTAAAAATATTTGATAATTGA
Source organism: Myzus persicae (assembly GCF_001856785.1). Taxonomy (NCBI): domain Eukaryota; kingdom Metazoa; phylum Arthropoda; class Insecta; order Hemiptera; family Aphididae; genus Myzus; species Myzus persicae. The sequence continues at coordinate 161,626 of NW_019102683.1, read as the reverse complement.
ATAAGACAGTAAATTGCTTAAAGCCACCTTTGATAACACTTCCTATTATAACTTAATAAATTATACATACGAGATGAAAAAAAAATAAAAACATTTTTTCAAAGACATTATAACTAGCTACTTCAAGTTATGATATATTTTTGTGGAAAAACATAAAACAAGTTTGAAGTCAAAACAATTTGCCATGAACTGTATGTATACAATATTATACATACCTATTATATATGAATGGAATTATATTACAATCTTGTGACCATCTACGGAACACTTATTTAATATCTAGATTTCATGGTCAATTAGATTTGGCTTATGAGTGGTACGACTAGATTTTACCAACTGGTGAGATAAATTTTTTTAGTCTAACAATATAAGATTATCACGGAAATGAATAGTTTTAGAATGATTTATTAAAATAACTAACAACTTTTATATCCGATGTTATCGTTATTAATTAAAATTTTGAAAGAGTAAATGCTCATGTACGATTGTAGGAATAATGATAACGAGAAAACAATGTTTAATAAAAAATTCTATGCTACAGCACCAATTGGTTTTTTTTTTTTTAAATATTATTTTAAATTCCATAGAAAAATTAAAATTGAACACTAATGTTACTGCAACTATACACCAATAGTATATTGAGATTATTATGGTATATAAAGTAAAATCTAAATATTGTTTGAATAGTTATGATTTATAAGACGTAGCTAATGAGGTTTCAATGTTTCATTATGAATCAATAAAACTCAATATCAAAAAAGATTTTTTTTTCTAATACTGTTCAATACTTACCTGTATTATATTTTTTATTATAATTTATAACTACCAGTGATCGTCATTTATAAATTAAAATATATAATTATGCTGCTTGTGCAACTGTAGTGAATGAAATAAATGCTAGATATAGGATTTATTTCCATCTTTACGGAAGGCAAATTTGATATTATTTAGTTAAGGTTTAAAAAGTAAATATCACACGAGTCACGCAGTATTTATACTGGTATATCTATTGCACCTCCCATTAAACGTAAGCACTAACCACTAAAATAATAATGTGATATTATACCAAGGTACCTACTAAATTTTAATCGCAAACAAAATGCACAGGACTAAACGACAAAGAGACTTACTAATAATAGTTATGGCTGGAATATGAAATTCACAAACTCATCCGTTTTATTTTCATGGAAAAAGCAGCACCTGCTACGATTTCAGTATTTGACTCTGTCTATGAGTATTGTATAACTTGATGCGTCATCTCTTCGATCGATGTGATCGTAATGCGAAGCACGTATTTTAATAATAGGCACGTTATTAAATAATATAATCATCTTATATTGTTTATCGTAATAAATTGTTATTGTTCGATTCGTCGTCTAAGGGTATTAATTATTTATCGGGACGTAGATGAAACTGCGGCCATAATAATATTATGTTATATTATGTACGTTTACCTTTCCTAATCAAATGTATCAAACACATCTAGTTTTCGCTCAATTATAAAGTATAAAATCTCGATGTGTTCTAAGCGTGTAAAACTTACAAGACGGTAAAACGGTAGGCGCTAGTGCTCGATAATTTTGTACTCGGAGTGTTTCCGCAATACAAATAAAATTTTTAGAAAAACGTGCTCAAGAGATCTTTTTTCAAAACTCTGATAGTCTGATAAACTTCTGTCGCCGACACATTTCCATACAAATGAAGAATGGTTAACGCTTGCCTATTATAAGACAGTGCGTTGTGCATAGACGATGAGTAGGTAGCCTGGTAGTGTATACTATATTGCATCATTCTGTTGAACATTTTAAAATGTTAACATCGATCGGTTTAAGGGGTGTAGGTGTCTAAGCATACTATGCGTTACGAATTTCGGACAAAATAATTATTTGTTTAATTATTGTTATATGATACGCTACGAAGAGAGGCCAAAAACTTTTGCATACGTTATGTGACTTTTAAGTGCTTCATTCCTAAATAAACGTCTTGTATAATATCAAACCCGTACTCCAAAAATGTATACAACTTATCACTGAGTTACCTAAGTATATAACTATAGTGAGTGGTGAGTCAAAAAAATAATGAAAATTGATGCGCACTACGCCACTACTACTTGTTTTCCTACTAACAAAATTATTTAGTTAGAATTAATGTTATGAACTGTTGGGTAACACGTAGACCTATCAGATATTAATAAATTATGTAAATTGTATGTATATATGTATATGTGTGATTACATTATAGTATTACCTACATGTACTTTTATAAATTAATTTTATTTAACGAACATTTTTGACACGTTAGTGATATAGATATCACGTGAATTATAAATTATAAATATGTTTACTGTCACTGACTTAGTTTGGATATTAAGTAATATTTAATATGTTATTACTACCTCGTAATAATGTTTTTAAAATGTCTTTATTAATTAATTATGTATTCATTTATTTTTTTATAAACTATTCCATCTATACACATAATATATATTAAATACAAGTATGAACTTGTCCTGACTTGACTGACTGACTGATTAATCATAGCCTAGCCAGAACAGTCGAATCAATGAGTATGAACTTTGGTCAGTAGTTTCATTTTACGTTATAGAGATAACCCACTAAAAACGAATTTTCCAAAATTCGTATTTTAAAGAGGCCATCTCAAGGATTTTGATAAATTAAAACATTTTTGTTGCTTATAAATGGTTGCTATTGGTTACAGATTATAATAGTAATAGAATAAATTAATATATTTTTTGTATATACATGATTTCTATGGTAACTCGAGCAGATCAGGTACAAGCATGCATCGCGTTTAGATGGACTCTATTAGAGAAACAATACACTTTAAAGCCAAATATAATATGTTTGTTGCTTATATACTCAAAAACTACTACACCTATTGTTTTTTTACGAAAATCTCAGAGATTGTATTTAGAGATATCAGAAAAGTTTAGAAATTGAGAAATTTAAACTCGTTAAAAAATCTGCCAAGTGCTAAATCCAATCCGCGACTTGCTGTAGCCGACCTGGGTCGAATTATTTCACAAAGCTGGTACACTGGTGCCACGTGAACTGCACTACACTAAAACTGAGATACACTAAAATAGTAAAAACCAAGATGCACCAATATAGGTATAAATACTATACAGGATTTGCGCAACGAAAAAAAATTTCACATGGACTAAGCCTATATAATACATTTAGTTAACACAATTATTATATACTTCCATTTCATATTAAACATAACATTTAATGTGGATTACCTGAAATTTATAATTATAGTCAGATTAGCTTGAACCATTTTTAACATGCATGTTATACATGTATTTCGTAAAAAAGAATAAAAATGTACTGCTATAATGTAATGTAACTAAGGATTTACACTTTAAAAATTTAATTTCGTCCAAATTTGAATTCAAAATGTCTCAAAAAAAATATGTAACTGCACATTTTTTTAGGTAAAATTCTTATGATTAACCTTGTAAAGATTTTTACACTTTATAATTTTTAACTACTAAATTATTTGAAAATGTTCGGAATTTTGACGAAATGCGTCTAAGATTTTGAAATAACTATAATAAAACTTACAAGGATCCTAGAATACATTTTCAATTTTATTGACCCAGTATAAAAGAGTACCATTTAAAGAAAAAAAATCAAAAATTATTTTACCTATAAATAGCTTAAAAATAGTCAGAATATTTAGAAACATGTGTATCATGTGTGAGAAATTATCATATAATTATTTGGTGAAAATATAAAGTATTTACTGTAATTCGTTTTTGAATTATTTCAACAAATAAGAGAGGCGCCGATTACAGTTATATTGACTAGAATAGAGTACCAATATTTATTTCGCACTCTACCTATTATTATCGTAGAGTTTTTTTAATTTTAATTTCAAATTTAGATTTCAATAATGAAACTGTTAGGTATTTTTTATTTCATCCAATTCCTTACATGCATTGCAATGCAACGAATGGTAGTTTTTTAATTTATTTAATTTTCAAAACACTTTAGAACCCGTCTATCGACCTTGGAATTTATTAAAAATAATAATGTTGGAAAATGTTCCATTGTTAAAAATACATTATCAATATTTTAGTTTTTAATCGAAATAAGTATGTAACTAATAATTAATCAAATTTTTATTCTACAAGAAAAATTATTTTTTATAAAATGTAGTTTATTTCACTATGTGGTTCGGGTTATTAAAAAAACATACTTCAATTTTATTAAACCATCAACTTTTCAAAGCGTTCCTAGGTAATTAAAATTGTTTATAAAACTAATGTAATATATATATAATATATATATGTATATATAACAAAAAAAATCATAAAAACCAATAAAATTGATCAAATATTGTTAGATAAGTCTGTATAATGTTTTATTTCAAATAGTATTAACCAACGTTTTACAAAGTGGTTATAAAGAAAATATAGGGAATCAACGAGACTTTAATATAATAGTCGTTGTGTATAAAGTTTATAAATGATTATTTTCACTGCATCACAAAGAATTTATTTGTAGTAATTTATTTCACAATCAAAAAAACGTTATCAATATTTAAGTTATATTTATATTTCATACTTTTATGCATTAGAACTTCTTTGATATAATATATAATTAGCATAATACTGTTTATACAAGTTTTCCAATATTAATTATCCAATATTTATTTTTATTATCTAATGTAGATAATATAAATTATTATACATTATCACGTTATTACATCACAGTAGCATTACCAGGATTTAATCAAAGGGCTGGTCCAGGAACTAAAAATATTTTTTTAACATAATATAAAAACAATTTTATAAATTGTAGTTTATAAACACATACTATCTACAAGATTCAAAATCAGAAAAAATGTAGATGAAAAATAAAAAATATTGATTTTGGTTTTCGATTCTTTTTACTCTACATGTGGTCCAAAGAGGCCAGACCAGCCCCAAGTAACACTCTCTATTCAGTGAGAAACAGTTATATTATTTGAATCTTTTGTTGAAGAATATGTATAATGATAATATTTAAATATAAATGTATAGATGCGGTGTTGTTCATATTTTAGTAAATAAATAAATTATTGCTATTTTCGAAATGATCTTAAACGCAATAATATACGTTTTTAATAGTGATTTATACTGGATAAACCATTTACATTTTCAACTTTTAACTTTCAATCAACTATACCACAAATAATAATATTTATAAATATTATGTAATACATACAGCATAAAAAGACAACGTATAGAGAGCTTGAATTATTATGCTAATGAAGGTCGCCCAGTTTAATACTACCGATTACCGAAACTAGTTACTATAATATTAAATACGACGAGATCGCAGAGTGATTAAACCACTGAAGAATTTCTGAACACCGCTTCAACAAAATAGCAAAACGTAGGGAAACAAGAGTTTAACAACCTTTACATTTTGTGTGATTCGTATAAAACCTTATCTGAAATATCACAATAAAAATTATGCTTAGAAGTTTTTTTTTAAATGACTGTTTAATAAAGACTTGTTTCAACAGTTGTAACCAAAGAAATTATAATATGATAAAACTAATTATTGTTGAAAATTTTTAATATAGCTTCATGCATACAATTTTTCATCTGCATTTTAAGATGTATATTATATTTTAGCATTCAGTAGGATAAAACATATACTTATACTAATTTGACAAAAAGCGTACATAGATAGCGAAATATATAAAAACAATAAGTGAATCTGTTAGCGCTTTGGTTTGATAGGTTAGTAAACAATATTATAATAAATGGAAAAAAAATAGTTAGAAACTTAGAAAAAAATATACAAATTTGCATCAATCTTTGAGATGGATGAAAAATATCGAAATGTTTTTAAGTTATTACAGGAGACTAGTACTCTGTTATTAGAGGAAAAACCCTTAAAATATGCGTGCACAGAAATATGAAAGGTCGGCATGTTTCTAGAATTAAATGTGAGAACTGATATATTAATAAGACCGAGAAATTGTGCCATGAAGGATTTGTTAAATAAATATGGCTTTAAAATATGCAGTTATTAGGAATTTTCATATAGATAAATCTTAGCAATTTATTCTGAACTCTTTCAATTTTGTTTATCCATATAAGTTAGTATGGGTTCCATAAGATAGAGACATATTGAAGTATTGAACGAACTACATCAAAATGAAGCGATTTCATGATATTATGTTGTTTAAGTCTAGGGTGTTTCTGATAATAAAGCCAAGTGACCATGATGCTTTTATTGGTATTGATTAAATGTGAGTTGAAAAAAGAGTGAACTTGAAAAAACAATTCCAAGATCTCTTTTATTGAGTCGACTTTAGGTAGTAGGTAATTATCGGAGTAATAAACAATAATGATCAGCAATTTGTTTCGATAAAAATAAATAAAATTACATTTATTAATGTTCACTTACACAATTATTATAACACCAGGTTCTAAAATTATTAAAATCCTCTTTTAATTTAGAGCCATCATCTTATGAATTAATGTAGTTAGGTTTTTCCAGTGCTTAAAAACTTCTTGCATAGTAATGTCGATTTTCAAGAGTTCAATACAATCGGTGATCTAGCCCCTTAAATCATCAGTTGATCGATAAAGGTATGAGTAGGCTGAAGAAAAGTGTGCTGCAAATAAATTAGAAATATTTAACCCGTCTTGTGCTGTTTTATTATTTAAAAATATGATTCTTGGGAAGGTGTTTAATTGTTTGAAGTATAATAAATTGAATAATAATATAATATAGGAACGGTTGTATCATTTATGTTATTAAAATAAATAAATAACTTTCATAATATTTTTTTTATATATATTGATAATATAATAGTAAATAAGTGTTAAAGAACGTATACAATTATAGTTGTTATTAGAATTATAATTATTATAATTTTATAAGATTATTCAACCTTGTTAAATACTATGGTCGAGATTTTCAGTCGCTTGTAATCGGTTGACTTCGAGTCACGTCGCAATCACGAAGAAGGTCTATGATACACAAAAACATAAATCCTTGTTTTATATGTATACGTTATTAATAATTACCGATTATTATTCAACGTTTTTTCCCGATCAAGTTGTCCTAGCAGGAGGTCAATACCTTAGAGGTACCCAATATTGTACGGAAAAGTTAGAAAAGGTTTATAAATAATTATTATAAGTTGGAATATATCCTGTATAAATGTAAATATTTTATGATAAAAAAGTATAGGTACGTTTACAGTGTGTTTTCAAGATAGGATTGAAAACAAAATAATATCGGATTTCAAATAGCGATTTTTGGCATGTACATAAAAGTGCAAAATGATATTATGAATAATTAAACATAAAAAAACGATAAGAATCTATCAATATTTAGTGCCTTAGTTATTTACATTATCAAAGTAAACTTAAACATGAATTATACATATTACTTTTGTTCGAGAATTATTGTTTCAATATACCGCTTAACCTTTAACCCTTAAAGTGAAATATTTTATACTTTATTTTGAGCTGTGTATTTTTCCATCGAAAACAAAATATATCATAAAGTGTATAGTAATATGTCCGTAAAAATATATGTGGTGATTGTGAAATGTGAGTATTAAAAGTATTCAAACAAAGTATGGCCTAGAACGATGTGTTATAATATTAATTGTAATATCATAAATGTTTTAAATTTCTGTTTAGGAATTTAACATGATTATAAATTACATTACCATAACAATAAAATATGTATAAAATATGGTAAATTTAGTGGTTTAATTTATTATATCAATAAATAAATTATAAAGTTGTACAAATATGAATTAATTATAATTTTAAACTTCGTATAAAATCACAGGAAAGATATACCTACGAATACTAATCAGTTTATTTTCAACGAAATCGTTTGAATTTTGCTAACATATTATATTATACCATTATTATGAAACCATCTAATTATAACAAAAATTATGGCACTAAAAAAAATGGCTCTCAGTGAAGCTTGATTAAAACCATGCTTTCAGCATTTATATATTTACATACAATTATGACAATATTAATAGTCAAATTAAAAAAACAATATATATATTAAATATCAGTCACCTTATTTTATGATGAAAGACTTAACGACCTGTTAGTAATTCCTTAAATGTAAAACACAGACGTGGTAAATCAAAATTATAATTTCACAATAACTTAAAATCTTTGTATCATAGGCCCAATGAGTAATATGATTTTCCTAATACCTAATTACCCTCTTTAAAATTTCACTATTGTAAGGAATATTTTAGTTTCAAGTCCGCAGTCAACTATTGATTCCAAACTGAATGTCAAAGAAATCGGTATTACAATGCTATGTGTTTTTTTCTTTGTCAATCAATAATTTTCGGAGCAAAAAATATGCTTCAGTTTTCATCATTAAGTTAGGTAGTTGGTTGAAAATGTTATATTTTTTCTATTTTGAAGAGGTTAAAAGTAGATAATTTTCCATTATTTTTTTAATGATTGTAAGAAAGTAGAAACTAACAAAAAACAGTAAACAACTGTTATATTAATTATACAACATCAGCTTTTGACAAAATCGATTTTTTTGTATTGTTGTAGTAAAAAAAAATCGTAGAAACTTACTTAAAATGTTGATGGTTTAGTCTAAAAAAACTCAACATATTATCAACATTTGAAAAAATAACATTGTTTAAAATTACAAAGTGGGTTTGGGGTTTATGGCCCTCCACGGTTTTGCTTGAAAAAATGTGCAACACCTTCCTAAAGAAATTCAAACTTAATTTTCTCCTATAGACGAAATATACCGGCTCGAAATCTGATTTACAGCAAAGCGATAGTTCATCGGTTCTTATTTATTTTAACAGTTGGCAGATAATAATTGGTAGTATTAAGCTATAAAATAACTTTATTAATTTATGAGTGTAAGTTTATTATTCATGTTTCACTTTATAAAACAGTTTCGCTGCACATATAATGTTTGCTTACTCTTATATTAAAAATGTATTTATTTGAAATTTGAATGTCTGTCCATGAAAATCTTAAAACATATTTATTTAAAAATTAGATTTTAAATACTAAAAAAAGTGAATTAAATTCATATTTTTTTTTTTTAATATCTGGTTTGTTAACAAAATATAATAATTTTTATATTATAAACATGGAATACTATGGATTATTGTTACATTATTCGTAGAAAATATTAGAAACATAAATTTAGAACGAATTTTGGAAAACAATATCTTGGTATACCATGTATGTGAATACTAATTAAAATTATTTTTCTTAAGTATTGAATTTTAGAGTATTTAATTATTTCGCTTTAAGTTATTACATGAGTACACATGTTATATTATATTAATATACAAACACAGCTAACAGAAGTTATTCTTTAACGGCTTCCAGTCTCTTCATCTAACCTATTTCAAGTGGACCACCAAGTCCTCTTATCTTAATCCTCTTAATTCTCTTAGTGCTCTAATCTTGGTAGTTATCTTTATAATTCTTTAGTTTCTTTATTTACCATCGATATAAAAATCTACATAAGAATCAGCTCAATTAATGATTCTCTTTTTCTGGAGACTGATCTTTAGAAACGTCAAGTAATGTATTTCTGAAGGAGACACTCCCTTTTACTCTATTCTGTTTTGGCTCTTCACTCGAGCGTGTATCCTGCATCAAGTACCTCTACTATCTGGCGCATTCTTTTGATCATAATATTAATTTCACTGTCGTTAGAAACCTGAACATTTTGGGCCTCATTTAACGCAACACCAATATATTATCATCCAGTCCATACTCCCCTGCTCCCTTTATTTTTTCCCGTGTTCACTCCATTTTGGAATATTATGCGATTGGAAGACCATCCTTATTTGACTTAGTGATTAACTACATATATATATATATATATATATATCGAGTACAAACCCGTAATTTCTAACCATTAAGCTACCTTCATTATTAAAATTCTTCACCTCTTGTGACTTTTCCATTTAGTTAATTTAATGTATTATGTGCTATGTGTATATGCATACACACCTTAATTTTCTTATGCACTCGCAGCTGTTATTTTATGCTTACTATATATTATACATTGTACTCTACATCAACCACCTTGTGGTGTTATTAAAATTTTATTAGTTATAACATAATTGTATAGTTTCAGCTTTTAATAATTTAACCTTGATAATATGTAATATAGCTGTTTAAATGTGTAAATCATCGAATAACTTATAATCCTGATTTTTATATAGCAAAGATTTGGATTTTTAAGAAACATGTAGGCACCCATCTAGTATTAATATGTTGTTGAGTGTATGACTAATGTGCCTAGGTATGCTAATTAAATTCTTTGTTTAGTATTTATTAATCACAAATTATACCTATACATGAGTATACGTGATCAGTGATTCCTTATTTTAAACGATAAAATATCCTTAAATACACATTTTTTTTGTGCATCATGTAATTGTCAACCTAGCCGTATGAACATAAAAAACATCACAAGTGTGAAATATTTTGTATTTAATTTTAAAGCTTTTAATTTGTTAAACAAATCAAAATGGGTTTCAAGAAAGTGTTGAATACTGAAAATATACATTGTAGGAGTTCCAAAATTAATGTATGATTTTTTATAGGCTTAAGAAGATTAATACTAGAAAGGTATTATCCTCTTAATGCTTAATTGTATTCAAACACAAAAATATCTATTTGATAATTGTGCAGATAAATATAAATTCTATCCAACAAGGCAACAACTTCTATCATTTAAATTATTTTTTAAAACATTAATTTACATAAAGTATAAGTATTGATAAATAATCATGCTTATTAATATAACATATCAAATAATACAATGTCAAGGTAATTCAGAATTGTTTTAATAACAAAAAAATAATACTTAAATAGCTATTTTATCTACCCATTGGAAGTGTTTTTAACATTTTGAACTAACAGCCTTTCTACAAATGGCTCTATAATATTGTATTATTGTATTATATTATAAATTATACTAGTTGTTAATTCACATGTGCCATAATCCCATTAGTTTAATACAAGCACTGAGCCGCATTTTCACATCACCTGTCTATATGTATTCTTGCTGTGACTACATTCAACACTTTATGACGTAGTGATTTATTAAATTGATGTTAACTTCTGATACATGCCAAATAGAATAACGTATTAACAGCTTTAAGACGACAACTCTCACTACGTCACTCCTAATCATATAAAGTAAATTGTCTTGGGTCCTCAATGGACCAATATTATATTATTTAAATTGTCGCGGTACTAAACTGATGCCTACCTTAGGTATAAAAGATAAAATAAGTGTTTTGATATTGATGGGTTTGTTTTTAAGTCTTATGTTATTATAATAATAATAGTAATTGTTATTTAAATTTTTTTGTGAATTGTCGATTACGCGAGTCAATAATATTGACCTTGTTTTGAATTTTGAAAAAAGCAGTTCCATCTGTTCTTATTATTATCATAAATTATCATAACAATATCTGATATAACTTTTAAATTTACACTACACAATCAAAAACAAAATTCGAGTAATCTTTACTGAAAATAAACTTTGGTGAAATACGGTTTTAATTTATAAAAGGGTTTTTATGATAACCATTAGACATAACTACCAGCCCATAACATAAAAAATAACTTGTTGCGTAAACGATTCCCAGTGAACTTAATCAAACAGAAGTTACTTTTACTTTTTAGTTTCAACTTTTGACAATTCATGCAGACAGTTTAAAATTGTTTGTCAATTTTTTGGTACAATTTCAACCAAAGTCCTTCTTAAGTCTTAACATTTTGCCTTTTTTGAATGCATGTCAGTAAATTTTCCCAAAATAGTGTTTTCGAATACATTTTTATATAAACTTACTACATTGCTTAATTTATTTTGAACAATATACACTAACTATAGTAAGTGAAAAATTATTAATGAACTTCAAGTAACGTCTGTAGTAGGTCTTTTTAAAACAAAATATTATTTAATATACCTACTGTTAGATTCTGCGTGCCTAGTTAATATTACTTTAACTTAATGAATGTATAAACCATTTCTATACACACTATTAGAAACAAAATGCTATAATTTTTAAGTAGGTACATATTGTTTTAATTTATTCGATGATTATGAAACACAAAATACATATTCAAAAGTAAAAATTTAATTTTTCAAAAGCATCGTGTAAAACAAAAACAAAAATAAGAAAAACTGGAATTTTTACTCAAAATCGATTTTGTTCTTTTGTTATAACTCAAAAACGAATAACAGTACTTTACATTTTCACCAAATGTACCAATTCACCATTTTGTATGTGTCATAATAAAATGTTCAAAAGTAGTTTGATTCTTTTCACGCCATTAATAGGCATAATAAATTTTAGATTTTTAGTTTTTTTTAAATTATTATTGTTGATACATAATTTAAAGCTTGGTCAAAAAACTTGAAAATGTTATATAAGGTTAATTCCTCATAAATAGTAATTAGTATGTAAATCAAATAAAATTTGGTTTTGCTGACTTCAGAAATAGATTTAATATTATTTTCTATCTATTTTCTAGCTACCATCGTTTGTTTTAAGAATTTATAACATCCTCGAAAATGATTTACTAACTTCAGCGATAAATTTGATAGTTGCAATACATTTAAAAAAAACTTGAGTTGTCCCTAGAAACGCAAGTCAAGTTGCACTTTGATTTGCACTTATGTCACATCCCTATCATTTTTATATAACATATTGTCGACCTCATCATATCTGTGATATACGTATTTAATTAATGCTTTTGTCATAAACTCATAAACTATATTAGTTACAGGGCAGCTGGAAATTACAACTACCACTTACTATAAAATATAAAATTAAGTAACAATTAAAACTATGATATTTTCTAGTTATTGGATAGTTTTGTGTTTACAATCCAATAGGCGATATTAAAATAGATACATTATGCACAATATTAAAATTTTTATTAAGAATGACATTTTAAATACCTATTGTCTTGTAATTATCCTATAATGGTTAGCTTATTGGCAATAGGTATATTTATTATATTATCATATTATGATTTATTATCTTCTATAGATATCTGTATTTTTAAAAATATAATATATTATAAATAAATATTTGGCAGGCTATAGATTACTTCCTTTTAAAGTTGTGAATGAGCTCATAATTTAATTTAGTGTAAGGTACAACAAATCGTTATATTATTTTCACCATCTTCTTATCAAGTCGGTACAATATTGTTATTAAACTTATAAGTTATTACGAATCATAGTATAATTATACGTTATTCCCACATATGCGTGATTGGCCGAGACACGTATCACAATAAACATGCAATTATTATAACCTTTAGGTAGTAACAGTCAACAAACTCGTGGTATATATTTAGTTGCTGAATTAATTATTTATGATCAAGTTTACATCTTAACAATATCTTGTAGAGTAGTATCTTATACTAAACAAAATATAAAATTCAAACTTTTAATTACCAAAGTTTATTCATGTTGAAATTATCTATAATATAATATTGTAATGCAATTTGTCTTTATATATTTATAAACATTATGACTTAATGAAATTATAATTGAAATATTAAATCAGCTACTATGACACCACCAGTTAGTATATAGGCCACAGGAGTAAAATCAAGACATAATATTAGAAATAATATCATTATGGCTAAGCGATAAGTAAATTATATTTATGACGTTGATTTATGAGAAGGATTCACTGCCTTCTGTACATTTAGTTTTTCAGGTGCATCGTGCATCGTGATAAAGTCACTGTAGATTATCTTTGTTGATTAAACAGTTTGCTTCTTCTATATTTAGTATGCTTATTATGGTATATTTTATGTATTCAACATACGCAATACGCATGTATATTAAATTGGATTTATATATTATAATACATTTGAAAAAAATATTTATATACCTTCCATTAATATTCGGGTTTTGACATTTTGTATACATTGTAACATCCTTGACAAAATACAATTAATTTAACCGAATAAATGGTTTTTTTTTTTTCAGAAAATGAATACGCAAAGATAACATTAATTTTTTATATCCATAATTAATTTCAGCATGAGAAATCAGTATGGATTATTTCAATGAAACTTGGTCACCGAACGAAGAAGTAAAAATTTTGATATTTTCCATTATTCAAAAATTAAACATTGGTTATAAGTGGGTGGCTAACATTAAAGACATTTCCACGTTCCACTTTATCCCACAAAATTTAGATATGATATTGTGATTATATGTTGATTGGATTTAAAATGTAATAATTTGTATCGATGAATAATTTCCAGGCTGCTTTGAAATGCAGGTCTTGGTACGAATGGGATGATCATTGGATAAACGGGTGTAATGCATCATCAGATTCACTGATATGTTGGCCTCCCACACCGGCTGGTGTAATCGTATATCAGCCATGTTTTCGAGAGCTCAGAGGAATATTATATGATACAACTAGTAAGTAAACGTGGAACCCGATTAGTTAAATATTTATTAACATTTATGACCATTAAAATGTTTTCACCGGACCCGATTAACTTGGAATAGCATACAAACACAGATTAATTCACCAATTACGTTAAAATTACATGTCATGTTCCTTAAAATAAGAGAGTAAAAATAATTAACTTTTATCAACGTGCAACAATCACATATTAATATCAAATAACAATAAATGGTTTTTTGGGAATGCACTAATATTATTTAAAGACTGAAAAACTAATAATATTTGATAACAACAAAAAAAAACCTGTAATATCTTTCCTAGTTTTATTTTTATTTTTTTAATATTTGTTCAACATTTTACGCAACACACAATTACTTATAAAGTTATAATTTGTTTATAACAGTTGGTGACAGCGGGTGTTATAATCTTTGAATACTATTGAACAAAAACAAAAATTGGCCAATTTACATAATTGTTCAGAAGATGAGTAGTATATAAATCTGATTCCGCCCCTAAACAAATGACGCCCGGGACGATCACCTCCTCTAGAACCCCTTCCTAAATATGTCACTGAGTATTTATTCACTAATATAAAACGTGTAGGTACATAAATACAAACATTTAACACATTATCATGCATAAATTTATGGCTCCACTCAGAATTTAAAAAAATAATAAGTAATAATGATAATACACAATCATAACGTAAGAAGAATTATGTTATACTTTACCTAATCATTGTTCGGCATAAATTTATTTAAAATATTTTATATTTTTCTATGAGAGTTAAAAATTACAATTTGCTATCACTATTCAATAGATATTAAAATGACAATTCCTAATTAAATAATATTTAACTAGATATTTAAGTTTGCGCTCTTCTAGTAAATAAGTATCTTTAACTAATACATTAATAAGTAACAATATTATTATTAATGTTTTTTTTTTTTTTCACAAACAGAAGTGTCTATTTTATATTTGTATGTAACAAAATAATATATAATGATCATCATTTTGTATCTGCCTTTCATTCAAACTCATAGATTTAGTATATCAACTACCAAAACATACAGCACGTATTCGTAGAGTATAAACTATTTTTATAAATTTGACACATTTTTATATAGTATTGTGTAAAAACAAAAAACACGGTAACAAAACTTGGGTACGTATATTAATCAGTGACAACGTAGGTTACAATTATACAATATAAATGGGTACCTATTCTCAAAACTCTCATGTGTACCAGCACTTCAGAAACTTGCAAAACTATGCAAAATAGCATTTAGATTTTATGAGTAGCGCAAAAAAATGTTTAATAAAAGGATTTTATTACTACACAGTAAAAATTAAAAGGAAAATGTTTCTGGTATACGTCAAAATTATATACTATTTGGCACAAAGTCTAAAACAGTTTCAAAATGCTACATCCACATTAATTATAACAACGTAATTATACCATTTATCTCATGAAAACTTTTTTTACTTGATTTTTTTCAAATAAATAATGTCCAAATATTAAGGAATTAGATTTTAATATAAATTTACAAAAAGTTTTTAAGACCACGTCCATATCAGAATTTATTTGATTCTGTCACTTACCTATGAAGGGAAATTAGAAACACGTTCCCTGCAAATACATCTTTAGTTTGGACACAGCTTTTTGTAAGCTGTTGTGAGCAATATAAACGAAACAAGGAATTGTCATGATAATCACCCGTCTCGCTTTATTCAGATAAAAGGACTAATTTTTTATATTCAATTTAGAAAGCAACAATATCAATAATTTTGTATTCATACAATTATTTTATACTTTTACTGACAGTTTTTTGGACTTGGGTAGATTAGAGGACTTGATTAAATAAAAAAATTAAAATATAAAAAAAAAATATAAAAAAAAAATATAAAAAATTCAAAATATCATATTTTACACTCAATTTCTGAGCTATAAAATCTAAACACATTGACATAATATTTGTCTTGGACAACGTTAGTTACGAACCCACAACAAACCATTTTGATTTTCAAATGCGTTATGCGTTTTAAACTTCCTATATATACGTGATATCCTTTGTTATGAGTTCTAATGTTAATAGGTTAACTTAAGGTTTGTCTATTGGTTTGCCTTGTACATTGTACATAGGATAAAGTAGTTATGATAATACATAATTAGAATATTTCCCCGGAATTCATAACTTATGACTTTAAGTGTCTTACTTTACTATTCATATGTGATAGCCATGAAGACTGTCTTGTCTGACAATTTGAGTTAGAATTTTTATGTTATAAAGTGGGTTCTTAGTATTTTCCAACAACCATAATTTAAAATGTTTAGAACGCATGGAGCCGGAAGATTTTGTACTTTTTATATGAAAGTAATTTATAACTAATAAAGAGTGCCAATATAAATCAGGCGCGTAGCCGGGGGAGGTGTTTTGGATGTCAAGACACCCCTCTTCGGTGGTATTCCAAACATTTAAAATATATTAGATGTGTGAACAGCATCTCTCTCAAAGTTGTAATAAAACATTAAATTAAACAACAACCCCCCCCCCTTAAAAAATTCAGGCTACGCACCTAATAGAAACTAATTATATCTATAAATGTGAAGAATTATTATTGGACAAAATATATAACTATTTTTATTTTTAATTATTGTTTAGAAAATGCAAGTCGGATATGCTACGAGAACAATACTTGGGGCCTAACCGATTTCAACGAGTGCACGATTCTTGGTGATCCGAAAGCAGTGACGTACGATGAAGAAGGCACTGTTGATATAATTATTTATTTGTATATAGCTGGTCATTGTTTGTCATTAATAATGACATCACTGGCCATTTTTGTATTCTGGCGATTTAAGTGAGAAGTACAATACAAACTAGTTACTTTTATCGAACAAAAATATTTATAGTCTGTGTCTTTTGTATATTATTATTCCATAGAGAACTGAAATGTTTGCGCAACAAAATCCATTCGAATTTGATGGCGTCGTACTTATTAGCAGGCATCATGTGGATACTGAACTACACTGTATGTCAACAATATTAATTAATCTGTTTTTCGAAATATAATCTATTTGATTTCCTAGCTCAAAGTCCAAAGTACTAGTAATGCGTTTGTAAAGTTGTTTAAAATAATTTCACTTTAATTTGATAATGTCGTGAGACGAAAATTAATTCAAAAATTGAATAATTACATTTTAAACAAATTATGATTATTGATGAAAATGCATTTTCAAGGCTTATAATTATTTTATTTATTGTACTAAGTTCAATATGTACAATTTAAATTAAAAATAAAACCTACATCGTACGATTAAAAATATGATAATTTTTTTAATATTTCCATTGTAATTAAAGTAACGAAAATTCAGACAAAGTTTTAATAATGAGAACAACCGTTCTTAATATAAAATTATAATATGCCCAGACTCCGGATACCACTTCGTTTGTCACTGCGCTAAGTTTATGTTGATTGTTGATTTTTATATATGCGTACCTAAAGACTTAAACTTGATTGTAATATTATACTAACTTAATTTTCCATGTCTTTTCCATATTTTATATTTTTATCCGACGAAAACCATCAGGATATAATGTATTAGTACCTACAGAAATTAGTATCTCCGTGAGATTTAATATGTTTGAGTAGGTGTTCCTAAACAAATTGATGAAATAATATTAATACTAATCAACATTTTGTTTCATTTTAGAAGAAAAAAATATATTATACAAATAAATTTGCTGATTAAATAAACTTTGATCGTTAAAAATCATAATACAACGAAATACAAATACATTTTATTAAAATGTTAAAAGATTTAAGTATAAACAAGTTTAATTACATATTAAATATACCAAACCAATATAATTTTTTTTTTAAATTATATAATATTTATTACTGGGTAATATTCATTTTTCAGGTAAAGGATTATTTTTTTATATAATATATTGGTATTCTAGAATAATTCTAATAAATCAATATCCCCATTTTTGCGTTAAGATTGAAATTGTATTATTCAATAAATAATTATAAGCTTAAAAATATAAATTATAATAAATTATATTATGATCATCGTAATAATATAAACCTATATATAGATAAAATATTATATTTGATAAAACTAAATTACGAACCATTTTTAATTAGAATAAATATTTATACATATAATATGGATATTATAATTGTTTTAATCAGAAAAACGTTTATTTTGCAGAACTTGACCAACACGGGGACATTTAAATGTGCTTTGTTGGTGTTACCACTTTACTATTTCACCATGACGAATTATTTTTGGGCGTTTATCGAAGGTAAACATCGTAATATAAATTAAATTATTATGACTAATCCTAAAATAACACGCGTTCACGACTCAAGAGACACAATAACCGCGTGTTGTTATTTGTTTTATTTATTTGTGAATTTTGTTTTTGTTGAACAAACGACTACCGTGGTCAAATTTAACATCAAAACTCATAAATTAAATGTGTGCGTAAAATATTTACACGATTTTAATACCTAATGAATTGGTTTTCAGGAATGTATTTATTTATAATAGTCGTAGATACATTTTTCCCAGACAGAGTGCGGTTGCGAACATATATGGCTATCGGATGGGGTAAGTTTTGTATTTTATGTGTCACTATTAAGTGAAATTAAAATGTCTTATCATAGTTTAGTTATAAGTTGAATGCCATATTATTCCAAGGGCCATAAAATAAATAATACAAAAAATTAAAAGTGTTTACAGTACCAACTTATATTAAAAATAATTAATTTACATTAAATGTATAATTAACTACCTACTTTAATTACCTCTATGAACAAATAATAATAGTATAAGTCATTTTTAAAATTACATTTTTACATTTAACTTTTTATATTATGTATACAAACAACACAGGAATGATGGAATAACACATATTAATATGATTATTGATTGCTAATAATAAATAAAAATTAATTCTTATTTTTTATACACAAGCACAAATCAAATGCGATGCGAATAAACCATTTTATTCTTTGAGATATTTTATATTTTAATACTAGTTTAATATAAACGACTACGCAATTCGGAATTTGTTAATTTTAAACATTTATAACGTTAACGTTATATTTAAGTAAAGATTTTTCCTATAAAAGCGTATATATAGGGTTCCTGATAAGGTTCAACGTTCAACAAGTTGTGAATCCTATAACCAAATCACTATTTTCTCCTCCCGGAACAACTGGGTATTTATGATTTCTCATGATCGCTTCACTTGCTTGATACAGATACCTATCTTTGTTCTCAGCAAACAAATTATGAACAAATATGGTAAGTATAAATATTACCAGACAGTAGAAAACGAATATTTATTTTATTTTTTCTCAAACATTTTCTTATAATATTTTACTATATTTCAACGTTTACCATATATAGCTGTTTACAAATTTCAACAGATTCGATAAAAACAAATTTTTTACTTAGGTACTCGTTTTTTAGCTTCTTTTGTTTACAATAATATTCATATTTCAAATTCACATAAATCAGTTGACTGAGTCCATGTAACAACGACGGTAATGGACGCTCATCGATTATACATATGTAGAGGTTTTGATATTGATTTTATTAACGTGGAAAACAGGAAATTGTTTTTGGTACAATATTTTTTTAAATTTTTGTTTTTCAGACCACAGTTTCATACATTCTACCTGCACCACTCAAATTATATACCCCAGTACTTCAACTAAATTTATTCGAAATATGGTTTTATTGATTTTATTATTTTACGGACGTCTTTAAAATTATGTACTCGTAATAAATTCACTTGGGTACCTCAGACAACTACTGAAGTACATACTATTATGTAATATAAGATCTTGTGAACATCAATTGAAACCATACGACTAGTAAATCATCTTATAATATTATATTAGATAACCATTTTATTTTGCTATTTACTAATGTGTATATATTTTTTTAAATTATAAAGTGTTCCTGATAGGGTCATCCAATTTATTGATAACTTATATCAACATTTTTTAATAGTTTAACTGTTGATAATTGTATTAAAAATGTAATATAAATTCAATGTTATGGTAGATAAATGGTCATAATACAAAAATTAAGCTATCTTTTCAACCGAATTCAAGATTGGTTTTTGTATTTTGGATATTTAAAAATATTTTGATTACTTCGAGTAGATGGTTAAATTTGCAAAAACTATACAAAAATAAATCAAAGTGATAGCGAAGTATGAAAAATGAAGAAGGCTATGAAGAGTTTCAGATACTTAGTCGTATTACCATAATATTTTAAAGTTTTCGTTGACCGTGGTATTTGATTTAGGTTTGTTGCTGTTTATGTTAGTGTTGTCACTCGAGACCGCTTGGGTTGTATGGGTATTAAGAGTTCTTATTAATTCTGATGCAAAGCCTTAGTAAGTCGGTTTAAAAGTTGAATTTAAGTTTAAGCTAAACTATTATTAGGTGTACCTACCAATATTATTTGTTATAACAATGTATATAATATGTATAGATAGGGAAATGTAAAAAAAGTTGACTTAGAAAAATTCATATACCTAATTTTTTCATAGATATTTTGAACTCCATTTAATTCACTTTAACCAGTACATTATTGCTGTTGTTATGTATATTTTTTATTGTTAATATGGAAAACAATAATAATTGTATTAAGAAATAAGATACTATGATATTACAAAATTTATCTAAACATTATCATTAAATATATTAACTTTAATGGTTGGTTTTAGTTATGATAGAATTCGAATATTACTATAACGATGAACTATTAACCGATTGGGAGAAAATAGTTTATAATTATTAAAACTCAAAAACCATAGGATAGCAATTTAATATACTTCGGAGCATTACATTTTATATTAATAAAAACCAATATATATTTCTTCCTCTATCAATCCGCCCCATTTTGTCCACGGACACACTAGTTATGTTTACTTAAGAGCGCTACCCATAAGTTTATTGTCTCCTTGCAAAGTTGTGACAAAGCAAATTTCGTTTTTTCTAGTTTCAATAGCAATTCTGTTAGTTTTGATATTCGAGTAAATTAACCCATCATCAAACTTTTAGATAAACATTATCTATGCTTAAGGCTCAAGCATCAGAAATTTGTTTGATGTTTTAATTATCAAGCAAGAAATAGGTATGTGAAATATCATAAATTATAAACTCTCATATCGCGCATGAAAAATTAAAATATCGAATAAGACTTAAGCATAGATAATGTTCTTACCTAAGAGTTTTATAATAGAAAATTTCACTGTGATATCAAAACTAACAACACACTATTAAAATTTAAAACTAATAAACGAAAATTTGCCATGTCGTACTGACAGAGACAACAATGCACGGGTAGTGTCCTCTTAATTGTATAATTAATTTATAAATATAATATAAATCAATCAATATTAAGTATTTCGTCATTATTTTTATCAGTTCCCACTTGCAATAATTCTCATCATGGTGTTTTTAATATTTATACAAGAAAAATTATTATTATTGAAATTATTGACATGTAGTTTTTTTCAAGACATCATACCAAATCGTGTATCACTATACATTTTTACTTCCCAAATTGTCGAGGTAAAAATTGTAATGACCAATTAGTTAGAATAGCTAATTAAAATATTCTATTGTATTTTATGTGAATTCAATATTTTCCATTCCAATTAACAACACCAACAAACATTTTTAATAGAAATTATTGAGATTGAACGAAACTAAATATTTATATGTTTATTACCTTTTTCTTTTTTTTCTTTTTTTTCCTTTTTTCCCCACTTTTTTTTAAGTGTGGTATTTAGATAGTAGTTATTGTTATTGTCTCCATCTTACAAAGTATGTAAAACATATCAAAAATTGTTTCGCGCGGGACAGAATCGAGAAAACTACAGTTATAAATAAGAAACCAAATTTTCACCACGAATAGAGGGGAATTTTAACTGTGTCATAGATTTTTATTTTTTCAATAGCACTAATATATCAAAAGTTATTTAAGTTTAGAAAAGGCAAGAATAACAAATGTTTAAAAGTATTATAACTTTTTTCTTCTTAATTATATCAAACAAATAAAAAGGCTACGACACAGAAAATATTATCTTCTATATTGTGTAAGCTTTTGGAGTCGCTACTAAGACTACAGACTGAGTGGTTCTAGCTTGCGCCAAACAGTTTTTGCTCTGTTGTACATTTGTAAGGCATAGAAAACACATGCAGGTGTGGCGTCCTCTTAAGTGTTTGTAATCGAATTTATATAATTAGGTAACTAAAAAATATTATTTTATTTACTACCTATAATATAATATTACAAAATTAGACATTTAAACCTGAAGTATTAGGCTTATCTATAATAATAAATTGTATTCATTTCACTCGAGAATTGTACTAAAGAGATTATTGATACAACTATTCAATTATCTATACTGATACTGGATTATTATTTATAACTTCAAAATTGCCTAAGGGAATTTTATATTCAATATTATTGAATAATATTTGTGTTTATATTTAGGTAATAATAAATACTCTACTAATACATTAAGCTGAATATATTTCGACACAATCCTTTCTTATATAAAACAGAAATATAATGTATTAATATTAACTAACCTTTTATGAAGAATCGATTACTCAACGTGATCGTCTGTGAAATTGTAATTTATAGTTATTTATAACTTCATTAAATTATCAAAATGAAACTTAATACACTATTTAATCATTTCATTTTAATATGTTCTCAATGTTTTATCATTCCATAACATGAAAAAGTTAATCCTCGTGTGGTTCGATTTTTATAACAAAATATTTGATTTTATTAATGATATATGCGTAATATTGAATTAATAATTAATTACATTTTTTTTCTTTTTGGAAGTCAACTGAAGACAACATTTTGGTTATTATACAATATAACACCTTTGTGGATTTAAGAAAAAGAACAAGAAATAAAGTTTAAGATAGTTTGATTTTGCACCGCAATAAAACGCTGTCCAATATTTGATGCCAAATGTTCTCATGACCCTATAAGTGCATTGTCCCGTTGTTTATTGTCAGTTATGTGAAGTTAGACAAATGTTTATCATTCTGCACTGTCTTTCACTACCACTAGTTTTCCACAAAAAATCTCTTGGAAACCATTTATGTATCATTTTTTTATACAATGACAAATCCATATTGTAATTGAAATTGCTCATTCTTTTAAAACTAAAATCAATATTTATACTTGGGTAGATAGCAAAAACTAAAAAGTAATAGAATATTTTGTTTTTCAATGGAAGTTTGGATTTTTCTAAATAATCAAGTAAGTAGTACAAATTACTGTTATAATACCTATAACCGAAACATAATAATAGATATTTGTGGAACAGAGTGAATTAATTATAGTTAACTTAAGATCAATGATACCAAGTAATCTAAATATGCTTTTTAATGTTTTAATACCAACATGATTAACAGTGTTAAAAATAGTTATTATGAAATAATTGGTTTAAGAACATATTCCAATATGTTCATTTTATTTATTATACTATAGACCGGCTGTTTTCAAAACCCTAGAACTACACGGATACATCCGAATTAAATCATAATTTATAATTTGTTTGGTTTTGCATTTATATCCCAATATCGTGTAACCATATAGCTTCGTATTTTTTTAAAAATAACTTAAGGGTTCTGTGAGCTAAAAAGTTTGAAAATCGCTTCTAAAAACAACAGTTAAGGTATATTTCATATTTTTATTAATAATTCACTATTTTATATACTTTTGCAACTTATAAAAGTATAATGTTTTTATCTTATTTTTAATGTGACATTTATACTTTCGCATCTTATACTCTAAAGAGATTGTTACATATTCGTTAGCTATTGCATATTTGTGTTACTTGTATATATGTTATTGAGAAAAAAAATTAGTCTTCCTTTGTAACGTAATATTCGTAAGCATCATTATGGTTTGCAAATATGAAAGCAACTGTATTTGTAAGCAATATTTTCACATGCATTTGTATAAATAACTCCAAAATTAGTCTCTAATTATTCCAAGATCCTTTCACACTATATCTATGATATATTATTTTATCTCTGAGTTCCATACGTATTTAAGCTTTTTGATTTACACACAAAACGCAAAAATAAAAGGATTTTTTAATAAAAATAGATTTTGTGGTTCTTTTACAATGCTTAAATAAAAAATAAAAAATAAATTAAAAAGGATTTTATTACATTGAAGATTATTCCTAAAAATATGCTCTTAAAAACAAAGATCGGAATAGGTTATTTGATTTGAATTATTATTTAAATTTAATATTGTTCATAATATACTCTGGTGAGTATTATGCTCAAAATCTAACGAAATTGTTCAGAATCTTAAACTGTTCATAGCTACTATTATGTTTTATAGTTTTTTGAAGGTTGTAGTAAAGTTAATAAATAACGAAAAACTGAACATCTTTATAAAATTATATGTGACGGTCAGTCGTTGAAAGTGCAGGATTAAAGGGTTAATATGTCTAATTAAATTAGAACAATTACTACACACAATTTGTTTTGTTTTTTGTAGCTTTCGTGTATTTTTTCTACATATTTATTCACAAACGGCTTACTATTATTTATTTAAATTTAACTTGAATTTTGAAAATAATGCTATTCATTCCTATAAATATACTGCATTAGGTTTATATTTACAGTTTGTAATAATAGAATATACAGTCATATTTACATTAGTCATTTAGGGGTTAAAGTGGCGCAAAATAGCTACGAGTACTGTGATTTATATTTTATTTTGAGTGTTCCATGTAATATTTTCTCGCACATGTACAACAATTCATTAATTTGTTAAACCAAAAATTGTTTTCTCGAAATATTAATTGCTTTTCTTAATATGTAGCAAAAATATCCATATTATATAGAATCATAATACCTATATATATTTAATCAAATTAAATGTGTACAAATGACAACAAGCCGAAAATTGAATTCAATATTTTTTTTTGATCAACTAAAAAAAGTGTACTTATAAATACTGAAAAATATAAAATGATACATTTTCGAAATTAAATAATTAATTTTAACGGTTGAAAAGTTATTTTGATTAAATTTCAAAGCCTCGGCTCACCAAAATACATTACTACATTTACCACGTCCTCCTCCGCATTCACCAATTTTAACCCCTAGGCATACTAACAGAGGTGGTTAACCCCCCCCCCCTCCTAATAAATTTTCCCCGATTTTCAATCATGACAATTGTTGTGGTCAGTCTTGTCACCTTATTTCAATACTTAAAATCTTCCTCAAAATGAACGTTTGGGTCTAAGTACACAGCTAATGTACATTGTAAATGACACATATATATATCCTGGTATGTAAAATGAAGAAAAACATTAACATTTTTTATTCTGTTACAATGTACAATTTAACACTATTTGATGCATCTGTGAAATTGTTCTATTATATGCAGGATAAAACTAATTTACTTAATTATTTCGTAATATTTTGTTGTTTTTTTTTGTTAATATTTATTCCTAAGAGTAAACAATTACATACATAATATATAAATAAATTTAATATCATTTAAAAAAAATAACTCATTTTCTGAGAGTGGGTGTAAATTGATATTTTTTGAAGAATTATAAAATCCATTAAACTTTAAAATGAATATTCAATTTTCATGTTATAAATGACAACAAATTACCTACCTATTAGTTAAATAAATATTTGTTAGTTCGTAACTATAAAGCCTGCATATTACAATACTTTATTAAATGCTTTTTATATTGTAAAACCAAAATTTAATTAGTGATCCAATCATAAAATGTAAAACAACTTGTATAAGTGTAATTAGTTTATTGTTATACACCTGTGACTTAAAAGAGTAAGACACGATGGTAAATTTATAATAATAAATAACAATATCGTTTTTTATATTAAAATAATTTGCAGTGTACTTAGGTAAGTCATCGTGTTATTGTAGCTTGCAGGATAGTTTTAAGTGTTTAATTAAATATTAATATTTTGTAAAAACAATTGGTTGCAATTTATTTTTATAAAATACTACAATAACTGATCCTGCACGGAATTGCCCGTGACAAAATTAAATAACACCAGTGGATTTACCCTGCCTTCAACTTCGTTAAATGTAAACTACACATATGTTTAACTAATTAATTTGGGTGGTTTTCGCAGTTTATAAAATATAGAGCTATGACTATAACCAATTATGGTAACTGTTTTATCTTGCGTAACCAATGGATTACTAAACAAACAAACAAATATTCGTTTTTTGTGAGAAACAAAATTCGTGTGAGTAACCCACCTTAAAAATGCAAAAATTGGAAAAATTGGCTTTGATGACCATCATATATACAGGATATATCCTTGCGAGTATAGGATTATCTATGTACCGAATTTCAGAACCATAAGTGAGATGGACTTAACTGTGGATAGTTTATACACACCCACGCATATTCTATCAATTATTAATATATATATATATATATATATATATATATATATATATATAATATGATGGACTTGCAAATAATTATTGTAATAAAATAATATGATAAAAACACATTGTAATGTTAAACGCCTTCATGTGATTATTATTTAATAAATAATAGTATTTATTGTTCCATAATATGGACAATGGACATATGGTACTAATGGTACTATTAAATATTAATACTTTAGTTATTTTTCTCAGTCTTTAGTGCCTATATCCATATGGAATATTAAATGTGGTTATCATACTTGAGCCATCAAATTTTCAAGCGGTAATAACAACACGTACTGAATCTCTATTTTCGTCGATGTATTATGAATAATATAATAATATATTATTGTCCTTGTCAGATTTCACAATACATCTATTTTCAATGATTTCGTTAACTCATATATAGTCTTACTTATAAAAAATAGAATTTCCGTCGACAGAACATTCCCTAACAGTACCCATGACTGTGTATAGGACACTGTCACACCGACACGTGCATTAGGTACTATTCTAGTCTCGGGTAACAGTGTAACAGAGTAACAGGCGTAATGCTATATTCAGCGAAATAGCAATAGAGTACTCGATCGGTTATTCCGTCTTATAATGCAATAACATACCGAGGATGTAATATACGATGCACATAAAATGTTTAAAAAAAAATGATAAAAACGAAAACCTTCTTGAAATGCCCGTGCTTGTCTGCTTCCGGGTTTCCAAAGATATTTATTTACCTTGCTGTAAGTATGTTTACAAACTTTTTTTAATATAGATCGAAATACTCACTGAGAATATATTTTTCCGTTCAAAATCGACTCATACAAAAATATACATTTATTGGTACCTATACCTGGTATAATTGTGACTCGTCAACTAAATGTATAATAATACATTCTAACAAAAGGGTAATCGTTAGCGACCAACCATTTGGGTTCCCTTGATATTCTGTAATATTGTTTGAACACTCGTTAATGAGTCTCGAAGCGCGTTCCGTTATCGGTGCATGACATCTATTCTGCTTGCGCAGAATACTCTCTGTCGATTTATTGCCACCCGAATTACGAGGGTTTATGACACGCGACGCATTACGCCTGTACGCAGACACCATAGTGAGAATTAAGTTATATTACTAAAATTTAGGTCGTAGGCATAACTATTAACGTTTATTTTTATTTTTTTTTTTTTGTGGGGTTGTCTAGATATTTTTAGTTTTTCGTTTTCCAATAACAACGTTCTATGTATCTTAAAATTAGCAATAATTATAGTTTTACGACAAACCTACCTCATATCTTTTTTTTTTAATTTGTCTTTCAAATAGTTTTAACTTTTATAATACAAATAACAACAGAATAAAAACAAACAAGAAAATGTACATGAATTAGTACATATTTTATACATTTAAAGAATCTTTTTTTTAAATGATCTAAAAAACTAAACATGTGTAATATGCTCTTAATTTTAAATATATTATTAATATTATAAAATATAAGCAAATTCAATTAAATTGACCTATTTTAGATTCTGGGGGTAGTGATGAATGTATTGATTTTACAATGATGTGTGTTGTGTCTGTGTACACGATATCGAAGTAATGCTTTGATTTTCAACTTCAGTATCTTTTTTATGGGAATTTTTACGCAAAATCGATTTTTTCTTTTGATAACTCAAAAACTTATTCAATATTCACCCTATGTTTATTTTAGCATTGTCTGTACACCATAAAAGTTTTAAAATATTTTCTATTTTCGAGACTTTTATAGGCATAAGAAAAGTTCAATTTATATTAGTTTTTTTTCAATCAATGTCGATAAAAAAAGGTTTCACTGTCAAAAAAAAATGTAACCCGAACCCCAAATTAATTGCACCTATGTACCATAGCTGCAGCAGATGATACTGTCGATAAACATTTACCACAGTGATATTGTCTCGATATCTTATAATATAATATATTAACCACAATCCGTATATATTATTAATGGTTTTCACATTTTAGGAATACCATTGATCATTATACCCACTTGGTGCGTCACAAAACTTTTGGTGCCGACTAAAAATGACGTAAGTAGTCATTGGACACGCACACGTAGAACACATAATAATGGTAATAATACAAATTGTTGTTCTTTTTTTCTTAGTTAGATTTGTACAACCAGATCACATACGAAAGATATTGTCCCTTAATGGCCTCATACGTAGACGATTGGATATATCAGTCACCGATAGTCATCGTTTTGCTGATCAACTCTATATTCCTTGTAAAAATTATGAGGGTAAGTAATGTCGACAAAATCAACAAAAATCTATGGACCTTATATAATACAGTCTATGCAATAGTCTGACGTCATATCACTTTTATATTATGAAGTTCATTTTTGTCACTGGTTTTTGTAAGGTGTTGATAACAAAAATAAGGTCCACCAAATCCGCAGAAACTCACAACTACAAAAAAGCCACCAAAGCTCTTTTAGTGTTGATACCACTACTGGGCATTACCTTTTGTTTGGACATGATCAATCCCAGTTCCACGGGATTACTGGTTAATATTTACAAATTCAGCAAAGTTGTAATAATCAGTACTCAGGTAAGCACTCCATTAAAATCATAGATCTGCAATACCTATAATATATTATGGTTACAACTTACAACCCGATTGAGTACGACTTATCTTTTAGCCTTAAGGTATAACATGATATCGTAATATCGTATGTGTTTTGTCCAATACAAGAACCCACGAGGGAAGGGGGGCAATGGGACCCATTTTTTTTTCTAATCTGAGTACTGTGTATGTACTTATCCCTTATATTATCAAGCACATGGCAACTACCAGCTATATGTCTAAATAGTAATAATAAAAGACATTTTGATCTTGACCCGGATGAAATTGCATGGTGATGGGGAGAAGAGGAGACGATATGTCAATATTCCATAGGTCGAATATCAAATTTATCCCTTAAATACGTCAAGTTTACTTACTATTTACTATTTGGGCTTTTTATTGGAATATACAAGATTAATCCACCAATAATTTGTGATATTTTTATTTAGTGTCTATGTACTTTAATTTACATTTAATTGTTTGAATGCGTTGTAAATTAGCACGTTTTTATCAATATTTCAACTTAAATGTTCATTAAAATTTAACTACTACATATTATTGTGTATTTGAGTTGGATATTAGGAGATGAGCAGTTGAACACTATGAAATTAGCTACTGTACATTTTTTTTTTTTGGAAACTAACTGACCAGTGTGTTGTTCTATTTAAGTATTAATTGTATTATGTTAATTAGGTATATGTATTTTAGATTGTAAATGTAAAATTAGTAAAATCAAACCAAAATGTAATTAATTTAACGTACGGAATAGTGTTATGATGTAACAGTTAAGTAGGTATCACATATAAGCACCTTTATCGTTACCGTTGTCCGTACGGACATTGGCTTCTAGGGGCTTATCCCCCAGAAATTTCAATAGCCACTCAATATGGAATTGTGTGTATATCCATTTGAATAATTCTCGGGATCCAGGCCACTTTACTTTGGATAATGCTATCCCCTCCAAAGACTCAATCAAGTGGCCCCTCATTCCGTACGTGGTCGTCCTGTACACTAATACAAACATTATGTTTGAATCTGTTACTATACAACTACAACAATTTATAATTTGAATTACAATAATCATATTTGAATATCACTGTACAATTTATTATTGTGTATCAATTTATCTGTTAGGGGTTCACCGTCTCGTTACTGTATTGTTTCTTTAACAATGAAGTTCAAAACACATTGAAATACCACATTACTAGATGGCAGACAAAGCGGAAATTCCTCGCTTCGAGAAAAAAATATGGCCGGTCCTGGTTGTCGGTAAAACAAAACAATATAATATGGTACGTCTATTATTAAATTATTAAATTAAATAAATATCTGTCTTATACTCATACTATAAGTTTATAATTACGAAATTTGTACGTATTGTCGATAGAAATCATGCTTAGATACCAGCTTACTAGTCTTAAATTAGACTACTTAGTTAAGTATATATTATTTATATTTCCATAGTATATTGATAGCATTAACTAAAAACTATAAGAATATTTTTGTTAAAAAAAAATTATATTACATCATGGTATAATATGTAAATAGTAAATACCATAGCCATTACATTATGTATGTACCTTTGCGATTCAACTAATTATTTTTTTTTACATAACAAGAGACAACAAATCATATCACCTACGGATAGGGAGGTGTTATTTTAATTAAAACTATGTTCCAGTCCTTCTAAATATATAAAGATTCTGCAGTAAAAAAGTTTTAAACATATGAAAAAAAAATGCTATTTAATTACAATACTATATACGAGTAGGTATTCATATAATGATTATAAATTGTATGTTTAAAAAAATGTTTATATATTTGCCATCATTTCGCTCCTCATTATTTACCATACTAACATGATAGTATTCAGCAACAATTATATTTTAAAACATCAAAAACTTAATAATAAAAATGAGACAAATATCATTTATTTCGAACATTTTGTTTTAAAATAACTTCAAACTAAGTAAAAATAACTATTTACTAATGCTATATTAATGATATATTAGGATATTAATGGGTAATATTTTCTCTAAATATACGAACCACATATCATATTTTTGGCACTAAGCAAATTTACTTATTACTCCCATATACTTAATACTATAGATTAGGTATAAATAAAAAATAAACTGAAAAGGAAGCCTGTCCAATAAAAAAATTAAGTATACTATACGTTATAACTTAGAGCCATACTGCGCTTATGTGATGAAACTACACTGGCTTCGAGCAGAATATCTATTGAAAACCAATCCTAAATAATAACTGTTGTAGTAATAAAATGAATTCAATACACAGTGATCAGCTGGACCCAAAGGAACTGATGCCATGGATACCAGCAAACAACGTTAGATCGTCTTCTTGCATCAGCAACGGCACGACTACCTCAGCGTTGTCAAACATGAGACTGCCCCCGGATACGACTATCGAAATACCACCGGATCCAGAACAACAACATTTATCTAAGGATTCAAATGATGATGGAGCCGAACCGTGAACCATACTATAGTCGTTATGTCGGGTTTAATTATATAATATCATAAATGCATAAAATATTTAAATATTATATATTATTATACGTATTACATTCACAGATATTACACATATATCTGTGAATATAATAAGAGTGATATGTAAATATATTTGTAACTAGCTTTTATTATTATTATTTGTATTTATTTTATTATTGCTGAGGAGTAAAGTATAATATATTAATAATGTAATTTTTTTTTTTACATCGTCAAAAAATATTATAATATTCGAGACGCTATTTTTTCGATGTTTTTTTGATTTTGACTGCTATTTAGTTTCAATAAAATGTCAGTATCCTATTTCTATGTGACTTGAAATACTCATTTTATTATTATTATATAAATGCTGTGTTCTTCTGAAATACTTATTATTTTTGTTACGATAATAATCTGTTAATTTACCATACACTCCCATATAGTACTCTGTACTGGGTACTGTATATTGTACAAGGGTACATATTATCATAGTAAGTTTTAATTAATTAAAAAAGTGTAAAGCTGCATAACCATCTTTATGCTTATTATTATATCGTGTTCATTTATCAATGAACAAGTGCATGTGTATGAACGAGTATAACAATATTTGTTTCAAACGCCAATAATAAAATGTAATATTTACTTTTATTCTTTAACTCCCTAATAATATATACAACTTTCGATGACGATGTGTATGAAATATGAATGGCCTTAAGTAAGAAAGTCCACCAAAAACAATAACTAAAATTTAACATATTCAATCATCTGAAGAAAATATATTATGTACGCTATTTAATTAAATGTTCATATTATTGTTTATTTTATGGACAAAATAACGAAGTGGAGGGATAAAAATAAATATTAAAAATACCTAAGTATTGTTTTTTTAAGCGTTTGAAGTTCAAACTATGACAAACTTATTAAAATTCACGAACATTTGCAAATTATTTTATAGTTAAAAATCTTTAATGCTGCTCAATTTGTGTAGTTCATGCTTCATGTTTGACAATTTAATTCAGGGTTACTTACAATTAGTTTATACTGGAATAAAAACATCTAAAAAATATTTTAATATATAGTTTTTTCTATAGGCATTTTTAATTCAAATTAGAAAGAATTATGTATTTAAATGAAGAATAATGATTTCAATTATTTTGTTGAAATTGAAAGATTCCCGAGTTATTGAAACTTTTAATTTTTATTATTTTATACACACAACGTCATTTTCAAAGCATTAAGATTTGACCTATTTATAGCTTATAACATATTACTATATTAGCTTTTGTAAAATAATAGCCAATAATAGCTAGCGGCTAAAATGTTCTACTATACTTCAATATCAAACCATAGAGTTATTAATTTAAAATATTACTGAATATTATATTACTCATTTTCGAATACTCAAACTCAGACAAACTTCGTGGAAATTGATAGTTGATTATCTCATATATATTTTTATATCAACGGAATCGATTTAGGTACTTATTATTTTTTTGAATCGACATCTGTGATTTGTATACACCGTTATAAACTGTTATATAAATATAAGCGAAATAAAGAGAACATCTGATAAGTGGCACAAACAGTCTAAATAGAAAAAAACGAATTAGTTTTAAACAGACTAAGAATATGCCATACTAAGCTAACACACCATTTCTTAATGGTTGAAGAAGCCCCTAAAATATGTACTACATAATATGAAACCAAATTACAATCAAATATATTTTAAAGACTGTTTCAAATATGAGGAAGCAAAAAAAAACAATACAATTTACTTGAACACTTCTTTGAAATCCTAGGAGACCAAGTAGAAATGAACAATAAAGTAATTTTTCTTTTTTAGGTCTGATTTATAAAACTTATTTAGTTATATATCTATGTAAAAAATGTGTAAAAAATAAAAACTTATAAAGAGTTATTTATTAATATGTGTTTGATATTTTATGAGCTTTAACTATAATGCTCTAACAATATAATTTTAGTTTGTACCTATATAATTTTTAAAATATAAATTAAGTATAATAATATATGTAAGTTAAATACAATGTATTCTAAACGTAAGATAGTTGGATTTAATTAGTTGGAGAAATACAAAAAAGAAGAGTTAGTAGGTACCTCTATTTTTTTTGTAGTATTCCTAAAATTAGTGGGAGTCAATCAAATCATTACATTCACCCATTATCTACTTCAAAGTTTTATAAATAAATTATTGATCAACAAGTCTAATATTGAAATATTGTTTCATTTTTACATATTTTATACATATATTTTTATACCAGCGGAAAAAAAAATTGAGAGACCATAATATTGGATCAGAAAAAGCTTCTGTGAATACAAGTAACCCTCAGCAGAACGCTTCCAATTCGTTGTCAAGTGAAACTATAACAGTCACCAATTTTATGGAAATAATAATATAAGGTATAGTATAGCATAGTCACCTATTTATTATTATTTTTTTTTTATTGTTCTATTGCTGCTGTTCGGACCTTTTCAATACCTTAATATTTTTATTAAAATACAAGGATTAAATCTTTTTATAATAGTTTTTAAATTCAACTCAATATTTATACAAGTATATTAAAATGTTATTATTAAAAAGTTTATAATATCGTCGAGTTCTATCATTTTACTATCTTTAAAGCTTTAAGCATATTATATTTTGATATTATAAAAGGTATATGAATATATGAAGTTTTTTGAATTAATTTTTATTTTGTTATCTCAAGAATACTAAGAAAACATACATTGAGTAAATCATCAATAAGCCCTGAAACAGAAAACACTTGACTGTGTAGCATGTATATACATATTTTAATTAAAAAATGGAACTCTCTCGTGCGCATTCAGTAAAAAATAATTTTTTTCCGTCCATTAAATATAACATATAATATCAATAACAAACAACTCAAAAACAAGGGTGGTAAATATAATAATATGTTGTGTTACGGGCTTAGTCCTTCAACTTCACGCATAATAAAACGGCATCATATACAATGTAATAAAGTTTATTTTTCGCATTAATACGTTGTATCGATGATGATAACAATCACTAACAAATGTATATCATTATTATTGATTTAAATCGTTTTGAACGGCGGTGAAAAAAAATCTAATCCTAGTGAGCGTGTGTGTACGTTAAACGTAAAGGGTCGCCAGTGGAGTTTAATAGGAAAAATAACCAACCGAAAAACTTTGGAGATCATAATTTTACAATATTATAAATTTGTAAAAATATAATATCGTAATAATAACACGACAACGTGTCGTCGTCCACCACAGATCTCGTACAGCGTATTTACATACTACGCGTATATAACATCGTTTGTCCGGCGTGCTTGCCTACATAATAATCGCCACCGGAGCTTTATTGTTGTTCAGCAGACTATAAAATTCGCGGTGGTGTCCGTTTCCACGACAGGATTAAAATTATATTATTATTATCGCAATATATTATTGTTATTATTATTATTATTATTATTATTATTATTATTACTATTATTACTATTATGTACACAGTTTGAGCGCCTTGTATTTTGCGCCGCACGCTCCATTACGTGCACGGGTTTGTTGTGGTCGTTTATTATCATATTATAAAATACACAAGGCGTTGTTGTTGTTGTCGTCGTCGCCGTCGTCGACCGCATAATATACCTATTATTGTTATTATTATTCCTATTCAAAAGCTGTGATCGAGGATATGATAAATCCGTGTACAAAAATATAAATGTTTTTTAAAAAAGAAGGGTTTGTTGACTGTTGTGCTGACTCTGTTCGAGTATAATATTAATAATAACAACATCGAGTTGTCCGAGTAGCCGAAAATCGATATTCTGCTGTGTTCTAGCGGGGTTCCGAGGACCGATGTACACATTCGTATGATTATCATGAACAGTGTAAAGACTATAATAAGGGTTCATATTTTCTTGATGTATTTTGCTCTTACATATCTTATGTTAACATTTAACAATGAAGGTATTTTATTTTTTGTTTTCGTTTACATGACTTTTTGGAAAAATTTTAACACACAAAAATAAATACTAGATAATTATACATAATTATATAAGTAAATGTATTGGATTATGCGCTTGTTGTGCAACATTTAAAATATGTTTTGATGTTATTAAGGAAATATCCTTTGATACCAGAATATATACAAGATTGTCTTTTTTTATATCTTATAAGAAACATATCATTTGACTAATTCAAGGGTTCTTTTTGTCGTTTGACTTGTTTGATTGTAAATAACAGTTTTTTCTTATCGTAGGTTTTTATGTTGTATTATAATTAAATATAAACATATTATTTAAATAATTTTTTGAGCTTAAATAGCATGAATAGCTTTATGGCAATACATAATTATATACAACTAAGAGAAACACTATAATGTAACAGTACAACTATAGTACTTACTATATTATTGTAACAAGTACCGTAATTACATTATAATTTATACCCTGTAGCCTACAAAAGAGCAATGTTTTTTATTAATGTGTAACTGATAAATTACAATATTTATTATGAAAGAGAAAAGCATACTAAGGGAGCTCAAACAATACCACCCGTAGGCCATGAATATTGTTGTGTGTTTAATATTTATACCTTGTCAAAAATAATAGTTGCAGCAATAATGTACGTGTAAAAGTTCTAGTATATCAATAATGTTCATTTGTCATCCTGCAGACTATAGTGGTCAAAGTAATCATACAGCGTAATATGGTCATTCTGATCATCATCAAATCAATCAGTAATGAGTTTTGTGAAGATTATTTAAAATTGAAATTCTCAATTGCATCTATCGATATTAATCGGACGGATTAAATTTAACCAAAACGAATCAAACAACCATTGAACCATCATTAATCAATATAATAGGGCAAGAAAATAAATGTCTGGATTAGAATATAATATTAGGTACGAGTATAATATAGGTACTATTATCATACGTTATTACATTGCTATCGTTAATATCGTTCGTAGATATTTAAGGAGAATCCATATTCACATGCTTTGTCTCAGCCTTACTAATACTTAACATACCAAATTTTATGTTCTAAATAATTAATTTATTAGCTCTGTTATGTAATGTTAGAGTGAATTAAACTATTATCAAATTTAGACGTAAGAATATATAAAATATAATAATATAATATAAAAATATAATATCTAAAAGATGACATACGGTTTTTTTGTATTTCAATTTTAACCCTTCGCAGAAAGAATTAAATTTTGTATTGATCACTCTGATAGTGAATTTTTTTTATAAAAATATCGGTATACAGCTTAAAGTAAAGATGTAATTTGGTATTTTGTGTTAACTGCTTTTTCCTTAGATATCCAAACCATAGTATATTTTATCACCTCGTACATATTGGTAATACCGACATAAATTTCTTAAAACTGTGTTAAAGACAGGCACAATGAAAATCTGAAATATTTGATAAGCACCAGTGCCTATACTGTTTAGGCATACGGCATTATTCACTACTTCAGTAGTCATCACTGCAGTCCAGAAAAAAAAGAGTAAAAATGATAAATATGACACTATAACCTATAATACTATACTGGGGGTCTCCAATCATAAGTACCCTATCGGCCAGTGGTGAATCTGAACCTCAACCAGGTTCGGGGGAAGCGATAAAATTGTTTTAATGCAGCTCTTGATGAATGTTGATACGAAGATTCCCATAGAAAACCCACAATATCATGGTTTTCTTTTTAACAGTTATTTTCATTTATTATATTATTCAACGCTTCTCATATGACACTTTTATTACTAAAGATATAGATAGGCAATATAAAGCATAAAAAAAAACAATGTATCAACTCCCGAGGGGAATTGGTGATCCATCCATTCAATCCCAAATACACCACTGCTTTCAGCAAGCCTGGACCTTAAAATATTTGTTTCGTAGTATTTATTTAGTGTTTATTATGTAGTATTTACGCTGCAGTGAACCCTACGCATTTGTGTACCCGCATAAATGTAAATTTTTTATCAAGATCTAACCTTTGTTTCTATTATAACCTACAAAATTAATTTATCGACCGACCTATTCTTAGAACTTGTGGTCAAGCTTAAAAAATAATTAATAGATTCGTGCATTTTTTTAATGTAATTTACGTTATCGTTTTATATCGTCCTTAAAAATAATATGCTTGTCTTATAGGTACTTTATGTCTTTGTCCAAATCATAATGTCGTATATCAAATGAACATAACATCCACTTTTAAACAATTACATTGCAATCTAAAATTATATTCTCAGAATGTAAATGAATGTAAATCTTGCTTTATATAATATTAAAATTCTTTGTAAGAATTGTTCACTTTTAAACATAAAAAAATAGTACAACAACTAAATAATTAATTCAAGTAATTCCATAGTTCAATAGGTACCAATTTAAAAATAAAAATCATAGCACGCTACTCAACATTTTTCCTCTACGAGGAATATCTACGAATCATAAATATGTTTCTTTTAATAAGTAACCACGACAGCATAAACCTTACGAAAATTCAGCCAGAAACAAAAAATGTGTATCCAGCTCAAAAATATATTTATGTTA
The DNA here is from genome assembly GCF_001856785.1 of Myzus persicae. Classification (NCBI taxonomy): domain Eukaryota; kingdom Metazoa; phylum Arthropoda; class Insecta; order Hemiptera; family Aphididae; genus Myzus; species Myzus persicae. The sequence goes on along the minus strand of NW_019102683.1, from coordinate 122,974 downwards.
AGAATGATTATATTAATGGACATTGTGAAAATTACACTTACATTTCACGCATGAACTGATATTATATAGATATTACTTTATATGTGTACAAGCAACTATGTAGTTTTAATTAATTTTTGAATACAAATAGTTTAAGCATTAATAAATTATTTGAAATTTAAAATTCTGGTAAATAAAAATTTTAATAAATAATATTTTAAAAAACTTTTTATTTAATAGAAATTAAATGTTGAAGTATATTTGTTTTCTTAAACATTGGCTTTTGAAATATAGTACTTCAAAGAGAAAACTTCTGAAAATAAATTCTTCAGAAAGTAAATTTACTTGGGATTTTTTCTTAATTCGTCAAAGACTATAGCAATTAGGAAAGCGAAGAATTCAAATTTACTAAGTACCAAGTAAAAATATGGTTTTATATCACATCACTAGATTAATCTGTATACCTACAACTTACAAGTAATTAAACGTAGGTATGTAATTTTAAAAATACATTGCCGTATTATCATTCGTAGTATTTAAGATAGTACCTAGTATGAAAATATGAAATATTTTTTAATATTAAATTAAATATTCTTTACTACTTTTAGATAGAACTGTCAGGGTGCGATATTGATTATGAGTACTGAACAGAAGGCACTTAAAAAAAATTAAATATATTTATTAAAATATTTTCTTGTCTGATCATAATTTTTTCCGATTTCTTCTCTGGTTACTTTTTATAGTTATAGTTAACAATTAAAAAATAAACCCGATAAGAAAAGAAAATAATGTGTTTATACTTTCATAGTATAGACTATGCAGGCTCATAATTATAAAAAATATAATCACAAGTTGAATAATAGTTGGTAATTAAATTTACTTCTTTCTTTCTCTCTCTCTAAATTATAATATATTACAGAATCGTCTGTACGAAAATTGAACATAATTTGAAGCAGCTTAGCATATTGATTTGTGATGGACATAAAAATAGTTACGTCTTGTTGAAAGTTGGAGAATATCCATAATTATGATTCGTTTTCCTCAAAAATAATAACAGCAATATAATAAACCTATAATTCAATTTGAAGTTATAGTTTTGAGTTTTATAATCTTAAAAATTGAAAATAGGCATAATATATTTTCAAAACGAATAATTTACTTTTTAATACGTAGTACGATATTATTATTTATGAATCTATAAGTTCCTAACAGTAGTTACCAGTATTTTTCTATCTTAAAATTTTATTTTTATAAGCGTTTGAAGGTCTTTTTTGACGAAATATGATATCTATTGAAACAAAAAATAAAGATTATTTCTATAACAATTTTAGTGTCTTTGTTGTGAATTAAAATAAATTCCTCGTAGAGACTTGAAACTTTTCACCATTAATACTTACATTATTATTTTCTATACCTATGTCCTATATTGTATATATAGATTAAATCTTCAAAATATTTTGACTAACTTTAAGCTATTTGATCATCATCATTTTGACTTTTTCACACTAAGTCTTGGTACATCGATATTTACGCATAAATTATAAGTTAGTAACAGTAATATGAGATGATATGATATTATAACAGTAATTTATTTTAACTGTATAATATTTTTATTATATAATGTACCTATTCGATATTTTTGGCAAAAAAAATCACTATACGCGTATTGCTAATAGAAAAATAGATAAATTTCTAATAATAATTTAAATAAATTATAAAATACCTTAAGAAGTTATAGAAATTAACAAACCGTTTCCATTTGTCATTGTTTTGCATATGCAATGGCTTATTATTTAATTTGATCACATCCATTATCCATTACAGTGACCTATTAATGACGAAGTACACTTTAAATCTACAAGAAAGCGGAGTGCGTTCGGCAATTTTTTTTTTACCTTTATTGTATACTATTAAGTAGGTAGGTGTTCATGATGTGTTTTCACAATATATAGGTATTTACTGAAATATTGGTATATGACACAAACCGGAATACTTGACATGATTGGGTAAAAAAAACTGCTAAATACCTATATAGATCATTGTATTCATTAATAAGGTATTTTAAAACATTTTACGAAGAATCTTAACAACTGCAGTCTGCAGTATTTTGCATTTACATTTGCATTTCTGCAGAAGTATGATGCATGAGTATACATTTGAAAGGACATCAACTTATACTAATCAATCGAATACCATTAAACGGGCATTATTCAGAAATTGAATAGTGGAAAATGCAGCATTCCTCTTCAGACCCAGGGTAACAAGTACACAGCAGCAATTTTAGTCAAATTACCATTTACAGTTACAATTATTTTAGCATATTATGGTGTAACTATATATTTTCTGTTTGAAAGTACTTTCATCCGAACGTCCGGGTGACAGAATTACGACCGACAATTATTATTTTGTGGTTGTAACAATAGATAATGGTTGTATAAAACTGGAGTTATGTACAACAACGCGAAAACATGACATTTTTAATAAAAATAACACAAGTCGGACATAACAATGTAAAGTTACCACGCTCATTTACTCGTCTCGCTTCGTTTACAAGCAGGGTGTAGGACAGTGAAGATAGTGGTGTAGCCATTTGTAAATTTATAACGTTTTTTATAACAAAAAAATCCATTTTTTACTTTTTTACAACCTTTTTGGATTCTGGATGTAGCTGATAACTAGATATACGAATATGTGTTAACTGCTTTATTTAGCATAATTGTCAATATGCTTACATTTGAACCTTAAAACTCAAATTGTTACCCAAAAAATGAATTGATTTCCCTGTAATAATTCAATAATTATCTAAGGCTTGAAGGATTGGTGTGTAAAAGTGAATGTGAATATAGTAGGTTGAAGTCATATAGTAGGTTGAATTTAAAAAAAAACTGTGTCTTTATGTATCTTTAATAATTTTAAATTTCTATGATATCAACTTATGAAGAACAGTGTATAAAATGTGCATACTTTTTAACTGAACGAACAATTTCTTAACGAAATGTATAGGAAAAAAACGTTTATGTTTATATATTATATTTGCCTTAAAAAGATTCAAAATATATTTTTTAAAGTATAGAAAATGCTTTTATAAACATTTGTTGAAAATATAAAGTATCTATAGTGATTTGATTTAGAATTAATACTGAGAATTTTTCATTTTGCCCTCTAAAAAGTACAACTGGACTCAATTTTTTTTAAGGAACATCCTCAAAGTTAAAAATTAAAAATTCTGTGTATTTAGATAAAAAAAAACTTTCATTATTTATAAATCAATATATTCATCACTCCGCTCAGAATTTAAAAAACATAGTTTTGTTGTAAAACTGATACTGTCTTCAGTGCATAACAATGTATCCACGGAATATCTGAGTTGTTACGACGGAGAATTACGTATATTAAATTATTGTGTTCCAAATAAAGCCGAAATGATTCAATTTTGTTTATAAAACTGTATTGAGTTAACTGTTTGGTTGTTTGCTAAACAATACGGGATCTGCTGGGCTCTGTATTTAGTCCCTAAATACTTATAATGTTTCCAAGGGTACGTTAAGTTAATTAAGAGATCTCAACTTTAATCGGTTTAGACAAAGTTAGAAAACTATTCTGTTTCCACTTGTATTGGGTAGATTTGATGAAAACGAAAATGTATTTTAATTCATTGCTATTCATCTTAACAATTTTTTAAGTACTACCTAAATTGAAAAAATGTCTTTTTACTTAAAACTTTTTCATATGTAACTACTTAAGTATTTTAAATGCTTATTAAGCACATTTTTTTCAATCTAGAATAAAAAAGAATTTTTGCTTCCGTAATATTTTAAAGATATAACTTTCATGAATTGCAATTTCATTTAAATTAAGAACATCTTGATAAAGACACAAATACTAAGCGATTTAAAAATAACCGTTTAGGAAATACTGTTTAAGGTACAACTGTTCTTCAATATAATACATTCAAACTAATGAAATGCGTCTTTTAAATTTATTACACAATTCATCTAATACAAGTAAATTTGCATTTTATTTTGAAGTGACAACATTTAAATATTCTTCAAAAAAGCTGCTAAAACGATCTTAAGTTGTCCGCTGAAATCATATTTCGAATGCGATAACAATCGCTTTCTATTTAATATGTAAATATTGAAAATAGTAAATACGCCCATACATATCGTTAACTCAATGACAAAATACTCGTACAATTTGTATTAGATTATGGTATAATTTATATCTGCATTAACATAAATATGTTCTTATTTAATATTTTTCATTTGTTATACAATTCAATACATTTATCATGTGCATTATTCACTATTTAGTATCTAAATACGATACAATATAATAGTTAGACAAATAAAATATACCCTAAATCTTAGTTAAATAAAATATATTTTTTTTAAAGTTCAATTGTTTATGCATGATAGCATATAAATCAGTTTTGAAAAATGTTCAGATAAAACTGAATTCCACAAACATTTTCGAAAATAAACTGAGCATAATTTTAACCATATAATATGGTGTATAAAATCTGTTACGACATGTATGAATATTCTAGATGAACATTCAATACTTCAAAATGTAAAAAACAATTAGAATCTAGAAAGTATCATTAATGCTAGTGTACTCGTAACCAGCAATAAGCTTAATACCGAGCAACTATTAAAAAGCACTTAATATGTTTTTAATTACCTGTTTTGTTAAAATAAAATTCAACGTGCTAGTAGGTACTGAAATTTTTTTATATCAAATATATTTTAACAAACTAAACAATACCGTGTGATAAACCGAAAATAATATAATACATTTTAATCTAGTTTTTAACCTTTTTAAATTTCGGTTATTATGTCATACTGATTTACGGTGCAACATTCAATATTGATGCCTACATAAATGTATAGAATAAATCATAGTTTTGTTGAACTTTTGTAAAGAACTCTGACTAACACAACACAACCATGAGCCAACTAAGCCAATTAAGTTTTCTCTGCTTATTTTTCCATAAAATAGCAATTTTATAGGCAGAAATAAATAAATATGCAAAACAACTGGCCGTTCAAGAACTTTGTGGAATAAAACTGTTAAAACTGTAAAAATATAAATATATACGTACTTATAGTTTTTAATATTGCACCGTAGATAATACTCGTATAATATAATACGAGTGTACAATAGTAGTAGTTTAAAAGGAACACTCGAATGACTCTCCTTCGATGTTAATATTATAAAATTGTAGTTTTCGTTGGTTCATCTCAACTTAAAGTAAAATACTAATTTGCATCCTACTCAAACATTTCCAACTAAGCAGTATTTAATATTAATTTTCAGTTGTATTGATTAACTAGAGATATTATTTGTCAAAACACATATATTTTGATTTTTGTTTTAGGATTCAGAAACGTGTTAAAAGTAACAAACGATAACAATCGTTGCAAAACTTACAAACATTTTAAACTCTGATTACAGCGATGAATGTATTGGTTCTAAAATTGTATGTGTCTAAATTAATAAATTCCAAGAAAAACAATAAATGTATTGATTTTACTATAATACCTATGTGTTTTTTTAATTTTATTTTTACTGTTTTTGTTCTGTGTATACGAAAAGTAGTAGAAAAAATAATTTGATAATCAAAATTAAGAGTTGTATCTAATAGTTAATTGGATATAGTTGGTTCTTTCGAGAAGACAAAATTAAAAATTTTGAATACTTTTAGAAACAAAAAATTAAAGAATAACTGGAATTCGTATACAAAATTGATTGGTTTAACTCATAAACAAATAACCGCGGATACTTGAAATTTTCTCCAAATGTTTATATTAGCATAATAAAAAAGTAAATGTAATACAAAGTTTTTCATATTATTATAATGTGGTTCTTGTAGAAATTCAAAAAGAAAAGAAAAATTGCATTGACACAATTGTTTTTTTTTATTAATTTCGAGATATTGAAATTTTAATTTTCAAAAAAACCGCTGTTAGGTATTTATATGAACAAAACAATTTTTCTAACAATTGGTTTTAATTTCTAATTGAATTATGTTAAACGTAACAAGAAACAAGAAACTTTTCATCATTATGGCATTATGTGTTTATGCCTAATGTTTTTATTATTTTATATACACAATAATATTTTCAAAATAATTAGACAGACTAATTTTAATACCACGAATCTTTAAAAATAGGTACATACCATTCTACGTTACGCTGTTTTTCATAGTAGAAGTAAGTTCTTTTGAAATTTTGTTCATATTATTACTAGGGATTTTATACCCAAATCGGCTAATTCAAAAATGTCCACATCTAAAATGTTTTTATGTTTTTTGCATATGTATATTCAATGTAGAAATATAAAAATAAGGTGCATATTGCATTATAAGAAGACATCCTGTAATATATACTTTATGACGTATACCCACTGTGTTATAAAAATACTATTACTTTGACCTTTGGATTGAAATGATGTTTTGAAATAAAAACAATTTTATAAAAATAATATGTAATAATATTATAATTGTATAATAATTAATTTTGTAAGTTAAAATTGGTCCATTCGGTATAACTTTCATTTCATTACTATAATGTTTATTCCTATTGGATAATCTTTCCAAACTCTAGTTTCTCACAGTTGTCTCATTTTATTTACGAAGTTTCATTGCAACATGGAATTTCATAATTTTATTTTCAGAAGTATAAAATAGTTTTTATATTCATGGCTGTGACTAGATTTTTGTAATAAACATATTACACATATGTCTAAACATTTTAGGGGAAAAATTGAAATGTGCATATCTATATACTTTTAAGTGCGAAAATTAACTTAGGACATAACTTAATAAATGATTATAAGCCAACATTGTCTTCAAAATTAAATGTAATTACCTAATATAATATAAAATACGTAATTATATACTGATAATTACAATGTTACATTACATTGTTCAATTAATATACATGATTTCAAAACAAATGGAAAAAAATATTTAAATAATAATAAAATATTAATATTATATTATTATAAATTATAATATAACTAATGGCCTTTGTTGTCGATGTTATGTTTGTGATCAATAAAAAAAAAATAATAATAATAATTGTTTATTATATAATATATTGTGATTAAATATGTCATCAAATTTTAGGGCTAAAAGCTATCTACAGTAAAACCTAGGTAAAAATTGCAAAAGAAAAAACCACGGAAAAACTGAAAAGAAAAAAGACAATTATCCCATAATAATTATTTGGAATGGACTCCGTAATACGTTATCAGAAGTGCTTCACCAAAATCCATTATTGTAAACGAAGCATATATTTTTCTGCTCCTTTGATATTCGTTATAGTTTTTTCATAATATTGTCATTGTCAGATACCAATTTATATTTTCGTTTCATTTGTAGATACATATTACAATTATTTTAAATTCAAAATAATACTTTTAAAATATGCTCATTTGTAACCGTCAACTAAATATAAATTTATTTAAAAATACCAAAATAATTATGTTAACAGTATTATATATATATATATATTATTATAATAATACTATGTGAAAAAACACAATCACCATTCATGAAGTCGATGTCAATTTTATTAATTTTTTGAAATTTGAACGTATATAAGGTACTCGTAAGGTGAATCGACCTATATATTAAATGATATTAAGTAATTAACTAAGACTGTATGATATTTAAATCTTCCTATTATGATTTTATGAAAAATTGCTTTTTTTTTCATTATTCCTAATTTTGATTTTAGTATTATGATTTAGATTTTTTATTATATTCCGTTCTCGTATTTCGGCTTTATACATATCACAGTATTTAATACGTAAATTTGTATGAAAATAATGTGTAGTTATACAAACATTCGCAGGTATATAGAGTTTTTACGAGAATCGATAGAATTTTTGGATAAAAATATATCTTGGGACTTAATGGGAACTGTTATTATAATTTTACTGAGTATCGGACGACAAATCTTGATAGTACTTGAGTAGATTGTCCCTGCATATAATAATCTACAGTTCATAAGAAACTATTAACATCAAAATAAAATGATAATTATTAGTGTGTATTGTTATGCATTGTTATTTGTTTAACTGGTTGTAAAACCCACGCGATTATACCTACTGTACCTACCAATGACAGTGAATAAAAGGTTTAACATCTATTTGCTTTTCGTATATTATATTATAGAGAAATACTTGAAAAATGAAAGTCCTTACCACTCCGCTAAAAACATCTCTTAAGAGATGGCTATATAAAAACAGATGCCTGCGAATTGGATCCTACCAATTGTGAAGGTGAATGCAAAGGAGAACATCGTTTTCAACAGTATTTTATTTTTTTAGTTTAACTTAAATTTACAAAACATTTTTTGAATAGTGTTTGTGCTCGTCAGAATCACTTGCTTTTAACAGTATCTGAAAAAGGTAAGTAAGAAATTAAAAATCAATCAACATTTCCATTAAAACTTATCTCATGATAATTTCAAAAAATCATTTTTTTACTCAATATTTTACATAAATCATCATGTTATTGTCACTTTGAGTTCAGATTTTGAACACTACATTCTTCAAATAATAATTTCGAGATTAATACATAATATAGAATATACATTATATTGCTTCAATGAAAAACGCCATGAATATTAGATAAAAATAATAGTATTAAAGGGATGATTTTTCTTGCACAACTGAAAAACAACCAGCTTTATTATTAGTTGACTTTAAGCGCCTACCTATAACGTACTATAAGTTGCTAGCAATTCGAAGAATTTTCCACATAACTATAGGTATTTAAGATAGAAATTCGATTTATATATTACCTATACTACGTTCGTGTAGAACGAAGCATCTATTATAATAACACCTATGTATGTAATTTCGCTACAACTTAGACTATGACATCATAGAATGTATATACTTTTAAAGTATTTCCTTTGCTTGGCAAAAAAAACTATGCAAATGTTTGAAACAGTCTCTCCTCGATAACATTCGACACTTACATTTTAAATTGTTCTCAGTAACGCCAATTTTAATACTAACTTCATTAGTATTCTGCAAACAGTTTCTAGAGTTCTATATTATATGTATAATAATTATATTGTAATTAGTTTAAATAATTTTTCACTATCCTCGTTGATTAATTTTAATTCAAGCAATATATTTTAAAGTAAAATTCTCCTTTAAACTTGGCAGATTTATTTATATTCTGAGAAAAACTTTAGTTTTACAAAAGCTAATTGTTTTTTTTTTGTGGTCATCATAAACTAAAAAGAAGTTTCGTCTTGCCATCTTAATATTATTGAACATGAATGTTTTACCCATATAATATTATTTTTTAACATCCCCGAAAGGTTTGAGAAATTAACGAAATGCATAAACAAAATAAAAAAGGCTTAATTCAAAAAGTTTTGAATAAACTAGCTAGGTCTATTCAGAACTGGATTATTAATAGAATAATTATTGTCATGTTAAAATTTAAAACAATAAATATACAAAACATATTTTGTGACGAGATAATTTTTCGCTTTTTTATGCTATAAGAATATTTCTTATGAATTCATATAACCAAAATGAAGCAACAACACAATCATTTTTTTTATTCCTTATTCCAAATTTAAACTTTTAAACTGTTCTGACAATATTCAATAATTAGTTTTGTGTATTGATTGTACTAATAAAGCCGAATAACAAACTATAACTAATTAGAAATGTGATATGTATAAATAAATATTTTTTTATCAAATAATTAAATAAAAATAGTTTTAATTCGATTGAAATTCAACATTATATTATCAACCCAGTTTTTAAAAAAAATAACTTATATGATAAATTAAATAGTCCTGTCGTGTTATATTGTTTAAACTTAAAACAATTCTAAAATCTATAAAATAATTTAAGATAGTTTAAATACAAAATATTAGTTAAGTTTAACACAACATTCTTCTTAAACCTTCCTATTTCATCTAAACTAAAAAGGTTCATATTAAATTATTTCATATGGATTCTGATTGACTCGATTTTATAAACTTCTCTAGATTATATTCAAGCATTTTTTTTCAAAAAGTGTTATTTATTTATATTTTAATGTGTTGGTATTTAAAAGCCGATGTAATTGAAACATATTATACTCATATAAAAATAATTTTACCAACAAATCTGGGATACATTTATTTATTATTTATAAAAATAGTATAATAATTTCAGTTGTTGTAAATTATGAATAAATTAACATATTTAACCATTAATAATTGCATAATATTATGTTATGTAGCGATAGCCTGCATAATATAGGTATAGTGAGTAGTAACAATCCTTCTGTGGTTGGATTCAATGTAATAATGTTTATTATCAAAACACATCATTTAGCAAGTTTTAGGTACATAATATTAAATACTGCATCTACAAATTAAATTTTCTTGCTTTTAAATCAATAATGGTTATATTCAATTAAAGTTATCATATTTCTCTTGTATACTTGTATTTCATACAAGTATACAACTAAGCAATTTAATGTTCATATCTATATGATTTTTTTTTTTAGAAGGCTAGGTTTCAGTATTTTAGAGCTTAAAAAAACACAGTATAATTTTCTAAATCTGTAGACATTATTTTTTATTCAACCTTGATTGCATTTTTAAATTACGAAGCCTCATTGGATAACTTACTAATGAATGAAAATCATAATAATAAAATAAGATTAATTCAGCTCTGTGTACGAGTGATGTTATTATTTAATAATAAATAATTTTGAAATGTCGTTAGGTATTCATTTTGTTCAATTGCGTATTTGGATACTAACTCCAAATTGTATGAAAAAATAATTAATTTAATGGACTAATAATGAGCCACTAAATTATATATAAGTGCTTAATTTTTTAATGGTTGATTATGCAACCTTGTATAATTCAAAAACAATTAAATGTTTTAAGATTAGGGAATAAATAAAAAAACCAATTTTTAAAATCAGTTTTTCTTAAGATCAATACAATAGTCAGAAATCAGTATAAATATTAAATAACTTTGGTAAGACTATATTACAGTATTTAACTGCTCATAGTATGTTTAGTAGTAATTAAATTAAAACTTCACCATAGACATAGGTAATATAATATAGTTGGCAATAATATTTCCTCTCCATAGATCTATAGAATATGTGGGAAAACGTTCCATTGAATTTTTATTCGTTTTCATATTTTAATTATTTTTTTCAGAACGTTAGTTTTTCTTAAGGCCTACATCTATTATAAGTGAAAATTCAAAATTCCTTTTAAGAGTTTACTTTGTATCTTTACCTGGGGGTTCGACTTAGTTTCGTCAGTCAAAAACTATTTCCATATAAATCTTCTGATAAACTAATCGATTGTTGATAACCAGTGTAAAATATTGTTGTTTTCATTGTTCCGCAAATAAAACAGTACTCAAATAATTAATGTAAAAATAACCAAATCGTAAAACGTTTTTGTCTGGAATAATAAATTATACCTATATTTATTTGATTCATATTTCATCAGGAATAGGTTACCTACCAGTTTTTATACGTCGTACGAAAATGATTAACCTTAATTGTATTTAAAATAACACCGGTCGTTACGTCAAAACATGAACATTTATTATATTATTGGTAAGATAACCTAAACGTTTGAAGCTCGTTACGATTTGCGATAAGAAATCGCATGCCTTCTAAAACACCAAAATAGTACTATGTGCATGCACTTTGGCGTTTCTGTATTTGACTTTGATAACGTTTTACTTTTACCGTCTTGAACAGAAACATTCTTGATCATCGGTTTTAATATTTTTTTGCCCCATTGTTTTCCGCGCACGGAGAGTGCATCTGAGAATCCGATATTGAGTAAGATATAATAATAAAATGTGTACGGTGCGCCGGTGCATGATATTATTATTTAATATTATTATCTTTTACAACGACGACTGACGATTTAACGCCGATCGATGGGAGAAAACCGCCGAGTTTTTGACAGCTTCCGTGGTAATAATGCTGCGCCCCACAGCACGCAAATAACGCTCACTTATCATCGGGTCGTGCGATGTAATAGTAGTAATATTAGCAGACGGTAGTAGTGTGGTAGTAGACTTTCCCCCCGACAAGAGGTCGGCGTAAAAGTTCGACATGCGTTTCGAAGGAACGAAGAAGCAACGACATCAAAAAAATAAGCCCGTCGAATCGCCGAGCACGACCTGACGTGCCATCGGCATCGTGTTTAATTCCGCGTTGCATTTAATAGCCGAATCATCGATTGATCGGTTTTCCTATATTAGGTATACTCGAGCACTACTGCAGAAAATACGCATAGGTGCGGATGCGGCGGCGAATCACATCGTTGTCGTCCCGCATAATATTGACATATCCACAAGCCTTATTATAAGAGACGTATTCGACCTTGATACGCGCGAGACCTAACCGCCGAAAACACTCGACTCATCGATTTCGTATGATCTTTACATTATAATAAAAAAATAATAAAAATGTATAAAATGATTCAATGTGTATAAGACGGTTTACAGAGCGCGCTACAGTGGTTATTATTGCCCCGAACGGTTTCGCGTGTTTGCCGCGAGCAAACATTGTCGGCGAATTTTCCGAAAAACCTCGTCGCCCATTGCCGATCTATTCGTATGTAAATCCGACGAAAATGGCCGGATCACGATCACCCGCAAGTCAAACACTCTGGGCTGATGACAAATCAAAAAGGAGAAATATGACTATAATATTATGCACACGCCGCAGCCGCTACGTATATATGTAATATTATATTATAACGCATACCTACACACTTACCTCATATATAATATAAAGCTACTTGAGTGTGAAGTTCTTTACCGTCGCCAGCCGGCCGGAAATCAAAACGTTACGAAATACCATCATCGCGGCGTAATTGGTCCCGGCGGATCGTGATAATCCGAAGACGCTTTCACGGAACGACGAGAATGACCTTTGCCCAATGGGGAGGGGGAGGGGGTCAAGTGACTTATGAATTTTCACTTTTTCCTTTGCTTTACCCCCTCGCGTGCATCAAAACAAACGCGCCGCTATAATATATAATATTATGTATGTACATTGTACATATAAGGCAGAATAGTAATGGGAAGTTTATTTTTATAATTTATTATTTGTGTATTATACACACGCATATACAGTTGTATTGTTTCTACGCGAGATTCCATTTTAATAATATTTGCATAATAATAGAAACGGATAATTCCGTCTGTGTATTATTTAAATGATATGCAAAAATCGTCTGAAACGAAAAAATTGTTGATCCCCAATAGTGTATAGTTACAGTTTTCGATTTAACGTTATTGTAAATTTTTGTGTGGACAATATTATTGCTGTTTTTCAATTCGATATTATCAATGTAAAAGCAAGATTCCGTACAGTTATTGGATTACTGTAGTGCTCCGCCGTTGACGTGATTTTTTTTTAAATAACAAAATCAAAGTTAATTATAAAACATTTATACAATACAATCGCATTGGTAGAGATTATAGCAAATGATTCCATACACTACGCTTATATAATTCCTTTAATAAATACCTATCATTTTCCAAAGTATATCTGATCGTTAGAACGTACCTGAAATATAATTATAATATTATACACAATATTATTCACACGTAGTCATATACTCACAAAGTAATCACAAAGTGATGTAAGAGTTTTTTTTTGTTTTTGCGAGCATTTCTTATTTTGAAAGTGATGTTGCGGTTTGGAATTTCCGCAGACTGGGGCAAACGAATCAAATTTAGGATCGGGTACATTAGCCATTAGTGTTCTATGGGTATAATAGGTATAGGTAGTTACCTCCAGAATTATTTATATACTCTTCCTGCAGTGTAGCATTATAGTTATGCACGCACATCTTGCCAAAACATCTCATTAATTTACATAATATTTATTAAGCATATAATAATATATAGCATCTCGTAATGGGAGACTTCTTATTAGTAGCGGTACAAATGTATTCTTACCGGAGAAATGTCCGTGTAATTCTCACAGCCAAGTAACGAAAAGAAAATTATGAAACGTGTTGCATTTTATTATTTAGATGACCTACAAACAAAAATATAATTCGGAGATTATACTAAATATTGCAAATGTGATGCGTCAGCCGAATGGTCTAAACATTATTTAAAAATAAATTTTGATATCATTGAAAACGTAATTTTGTACTTATTACACAAAATAAATAAATGACATTGCATAATATAATATTACTTTATGTACGATGATTTAAAGACAACATTACAAAAACAAACGAATTCAATTTTTGCAAATACAATAATTAAAATCTTTTAAAAAAAAAAAACATTTTAAAAATGATTTAAGTACATATTTAATTTTATAATTGTAATTGGCTGATATCAACTATACATCATAATATATTTTATAAATAAGGTATACACTGTTTTAAGTATTTTATACACATCACTATTAATCGTTTGTGTACGAGATAAACTTAAAAAAATATTTTAAAGCTATAATTTATTAGTATACAAATATAATCTTATAGATAGCAAATGATTAGGGTGTAGATTTTAATGTACTGAAAACCAGAATAATACCTTAGATAAATACGATATATAGTGCACTAATAATATTATAAAACTTAAAAAAAATCCCTAAAATGTTTTTTAATATAATGATTAAACATAAATCTATTTGTATTAGGTATTTAAATTTACGTAATTTAGCGATATTGCGATTGATGCAAGTCGTAAATTAAACTATCTATCTATATACATGCATATATTATATCGGTCGGGGCTGCAAAAGACCAAAATGTCGTTTGTCAGAGTGTCGGTCCATTGTGTAGCCACTGCCATTTTTTTCCGGTACAATTCTGTACAATTCTACTAGAAACATGAAACGCAGTAAAAATAATCCGATGAAGCAAAAAAAATAATAGCTATTGAATTGTTATAGTGTCATAGTTTATGCTAATATTCTATCAAACTTCATCTATTTTTGTAAAATATACTAAAAAAATGTGTACTAAAATAAAAAATAAAGGTTGATTTTGAAGTTCTTTGATGTATGAAACGAATTTTGTGCTTGGAAAGCAACGCCTTACGAAATTCAGAAAAATATGATTTTCTTTTAAATCCGCTTCTACTAATAAAATATACAGACTTTTCTATTATAAATAAATAAAAATGAAAAATGTATTTTAAGCTTATGTCAAATGAGATAGTATATGTCAACATTGAATATTTTGAGCGTACACTAAATAAATGCTTATATTAAATACGTTTATTTTTTTACATGTAGGTTCATTTCTCTGGAATTGGTTTTTTTCAATTTAACTTTCAAATTAACATTAATCCTAATTTAAAAAAATCAATATATATCAAAACTTAAGGCTTCCGCAATAAATCCACATCAACAAAAACGATTCAAGGTAACTCGAACTTCGAGAGAAATAAAATAATTGAGAATATCGGTAAGCAAAAAAAATTGCGTACCAATAATTTATTGTATGGAGGTTAATTTTGAGATAGGTACTTACAGAGAATTTTGAGGATAAAATTTTTGAATGAAATAAATAAAAAGTAAACATGTTTGGGTTTCTAGGTTTTTCGATTGGTAACGATGAAAAATCTACTTAAACTTTATTACAACGTTTATTGTTCAGTGACAATGTGACACTTGTTTTTCCTTGGTAGGTAGGTATCTATGGTTTATTACGATGATATTTGTAAAATTACCAACTACCTACCAGTATTTATTATACGTAGCCATGTGCCCACGTAGGTATTATCATTATTTATAATCCTTGACTGTCTTGCACAGTTGCACGTTTTATTTGGAAAAATGAAAAAATATTACTCTAATTCACCGGCATTTTTTATCAAGGTATAAGGACGTAAGGTACGATAGGAAAAACAATAAAAAAACACATTATAGGAAACGTTTTTGGGTTTTCTGACCACTCAGCTTACTTTTCACAACGAAAACGCAAAACCATGCATACGGATACGATAAAAACTAATTTATTCGGTCAAGATCAGCCCCTCGTTTATTTGTTTGGTAAATACATACTGCAGGCAGGTACTCTGAGCTCGAATGGTAGTTTACATTTCGTCACATCGCGATGCATATTTGGCAGATACCTAAGTATTCCGCGTTGTGCAACAATAACCACCGACTGCAATGTATGAGTTCGCGTGCAGCGCGGACGCAGTTAAATAACGTGTTACACGTCTGATTGCTATTGTTGTCCAAATACGAAAAACGTAAGACAAAAAAAAATGCAACAATGTAAAAAATAGGTTTATAAAATAACAATAAACCAGAGTATCCAGTAATTAAATGGATTTACACCGTATACGCAAATGCTTCTCACGGATTTTACTCCCTCTTTTCTTACTATGTTCGTTATACATTGCGTTACGCCTTACGCGGTGGAATTAGTTGAATGAAAAATAGGTAGGTACCATTGTAGTATATGTATATTACAAGTGTCTTGTTTAATTATAAATTATAGTGATCCTACGAAAATGCAAGTGATATAACGAGTAAATTATATCACATCTATATACATTATGATTACACATTTACATCCACATAAATTATTTCAACTGTAGTAGGTATACACGTTATTATTATTATTGTTATACATAATGTACGTGTGAATGGTAAATTTATACTACGTAAAATGTATGGGTATCATTATAAGTTCGACAAACATGATGAATGTTACACTGTGAGCCGACGAAAAAACTTATAATATTTATGCGAATTCCTTACATTTATATATAGATACTATGACAAAATGTAAGCTCCAAAAAGACATATATACTTTACCCTGAAGATAATACAAATTTTAAAACTTTAAATTACAATAATGTGTTTCATGATTTTTTGCTACGATGCCAAGAATATTATTTTATGACATTAATCTTTTATTTAGATTCGTTAATGTTTTATTTATTCTGGACTTCAGTTTATTCTTTTATGATGATTTATGAACAAATTTTTTTTTTTTAAATGTAATATTCTTCGACAATTATAATATAATTAATGTCATTATACGTCTAGAAATAAATAAGTTTATTAACCTTGAATCAGTTGGTATGAACTTAAGAGCATATACGGTATATATACTTAATAACTATAACACTATATTATGTACCTACACTAAGTTTAATAAATAATATTCTTGTAATTTACATTTTAGAAATTTTACTTAGCATAATAACTATTTAAAAAAATGTACCTTGAAGCATAAATGGAGTATCTAGAATCTTTTCGAAAATATTTCATGTATCTTTAACTTGTGAATTTGTGATACTTTTTCTAATATCTTACTCATCTCTGTATATTTTATATGACTATTATAAAGCGACTACTTTCAAATATACGAGTATAATATTTTGGTTTTTTTTTAATTTTGGCTTATGAAAGATTAACAATGGTCGTTCATCCAAATATATTTGTTAATAGTTAAGATCTTTATTTTTGGAATTGATATAGGTACAATGGTACATCAATAATTACTCATATTTAAATATAGTTAATAATAATAATAATATGAATACCAAAGCAAAATAATGATAACAAAAAATATACCTTTAAGATACCACAAAACATAATATATTTTATTAATAAAAAATACAGAAACTTACTAATACAACCTAATTTAAAATGTTTTTAATATAATCTCGATATATTGTAAATTGTACTGCATTTATCTACTTGAGCAATTGTATACATGGGTTTTTCTTAAGATAAAAAAACATTTTATTAATTTTATATATCCCATTTACATACTGACATCTCATTTTAAAAATATTGAAAGTATTTGGTTATTTTGCAAAAAATCTTTTGAACAATTAAAGGAACTAATATAGATTATATATAATCTAAGTTAAGTACCTAAATATTATATTCCCTTTTATTAAATAATGTTAATATAATATAATAATGATCAATATATTATTACTCAAACGGGATTTCTATTTAATTTCAAAATATAAAATATATAGAATAACTACCTGTACTTTCTTGATTATTCGTCCTATTAGGTACTAGTAGTAACATCGTTAAGATGAACAAATATAATATAAGGTATATTTATAAGTAACTAAAGAATATTAAAGATACAATAATATAAAAATGGTAAAAAAATATGTTTATAATTATTAGTAAAAAATTACATAATAATACAAGTGCAGATCATTGTCATATATTCATATGCATATTTACATGAGTACGTATTTTTTTTTTTTTTTGACGTACAAATTTCGATAAATCGTGTTCGTGTTTACTGTCTTGTATTTGTTAAACTAAACATATAAATATATATGAAAAATAAACAGAATTGAAAAGTTATGCATCTATATATACTACCTATAGGTACACAATTATATAATGTTATTGGAAATATGTTTTGATACGAGTATCAGCACATCCACACTGGTAAAATGGACTTATTTTGTACACACCACACGTGGAAAACTATATCACGTTTATAAATTTAAAAAAATACTGTTAGAATGGAATGGGCTTTTAGGGTTTATTTTCGGGACTAGTGGCATGCAGAGGTCGAATAAGGTGCGTTTTTTTATCGGCATAACTGTGTTGGTATAATTTGCATTGATATCTCCCGAGAGAAATACCAAGCCACAATGTATACGTGGTACGTAATAATATAAACCTAGTAGCAATAAAATTAAGTTGAAATGCTAATGAATGACATCACGACGGAGAAAGAGCGCCATCAATAACGGTGGTAATTCATATTACAATGACGATCCCAAACACAAAGAGTATTCTTCATCTTAGGAAAAAAAATGAACGATGTAATGATTCTCCTTCTGATAATGATCTGCAATCACGTGCAAGGATTTTTTAACATTCCTTTCTATGTTTGTTTCATTTTATACCAAAAACCACGGTGAAATAATAAAATAATAATAATCTCCTCGGGATGTATAAGTTTTTATTTCTAAAGATTTTTGTGGTAGTATATGAAACGACGTTTAATAATTTATGTAATCCAATTAAATCAAATATTGTACCTACCATGAACTCCGTTTTTCATTATATTAAACAATAATTTATTTAGCTATTTTAAGTGTAAGCATATATATTTTTTTTGTATACATTTCATAATTGAATATAAAATGTTTTCAATTAAATATTTTGAATAATTTACATAATTACATTAAAATAAATCAACATTTATTCAGTTGTCTTAATTATAAGATAATAATTTATCAGATAGTAAAAGATAAATAAAGATTAATAGAACTAAAATTAATAATAATAAGTTGATCTAGAAAAGTAATACTTCTTATATTCAAAGAAAATTGGGCTTCGAATGCATTTTAAACTGCTCATAGAGTATTTAAAAATAAGAGTTAAGACTAATATATAAGCGAATTATAGCCTATAGGTATCAAGAAGTTCATAAATTTTAAAAAAAAACTAGTTTTTAAATTTAATCACTTGTTGTAAATATTTTTTGATACAACCGCCTTTTATAAATAAAAAACCGTAATATATATATTATATACTTGTTTGCTAAGCTTTCCTTTAACCGTCAAACTTAATAAATATGAAAATGTTTCCCAACCAATGACAATGCTTTTACAGTTTTACATCGATTCTAGAGGTTGGTATATAATAATAATTTGATTTAAATAATATGACAAAACGACGAATTCTAACTTATACAATTTAATAAAATATTTTTAAACATGATTTATTAACCAGGAAAAAACTGTTATTTCATTTAAGGTATCTAAAAATATAAGTATTAACAGAATAGGTTATTCGAAACAAATCAATATCAAAGTACACTGCTCGAGTCTCTAGTAAAATTAATATTATATCTCATAATACTATAATATTTTAATGGTGGCATTGAAAGCAACAAGCTAAACAAGTGTTAAGATGTATACGATATTATCAAAAATACTTGTTCGTTTATGTAGAAGTTAATTTTTTTTTAATGAAACCTTATAAAATTGTAAAAAAAGCAGTAGGTTATCAAATATAATTTTGTACCCGATATATGAAGCTTTAATATTTCTATTAAACTGGCTGCTTGATAAACAATAGTCGAGTTAAAATCGGCACAAGTTTTCCTGTGTGGATGTACTCAAAAATTATTGTAAATGCCTATACTTTCTTTCTTAGATGTGAAAAAAAAATCAAATACTTTAGAAACTTTCGTACGTATCTATAATTAACCACGTAGAATCTCGCATAGTGGTATTTATGGCAAATATTCATGAAATTATATTCCCTGGGTGTCTACAATCCATCGGCTCCCACGGACTCGTATCCCATTCTCTTTCTTCCAAATTCCAATTTCAAATTTATTTTCTAACAATAATCTTGTTATTACTGTTACAATATTATAATAGTTAGTCTGGTTTTAAATATTTTTCATCAAAAAAAAGTATTGAACCACGTAATTTTTAAGACTATTAATCTTTGAAAAACGAATTCTTTAAAAAAAAAAAACCCAGGTGAAAGGAGTACAGATAATCCATCAAATTCGAATAAAAACGTCGGTAACTCGAGTTCCCACTATACCCGCCTGAAAATTCGATCTATAAACCTATTATTGGAAACTGTCTCTATGTATAAGCAATATGCATAAGGACTATTAATTCATACATATATGTATACTTATAGATCGATCTCTCACGATGACCCGTCATTGGGCGACGAGCTTGTTAATCATCGCACAGATATGCAACGCAGTAAGAGAAACCGAATGACACCACTTAAAATAATAATAGCCAACATTACCATAATATAACGTAATTGTCTTGCAGGCATTGGGCGTGGAATACGATCGAGCTCTATTCGTCAAATCCGATGACTTAAGAAAAGCAAGAGGTAAACAAAGTGGAAAGTGCAGGAAGCCTTCGGCTATCGGCGTACTGTCCATTATTTGTATATTTTATTTGACTTGTTCACATTTCAGAAATACACACGAAAGTTGCCCAAATAGCTCCAAATTCTATGGACCAGACGGTAGACCATATACTCACGTGGTTACAAACAAGATATCAAAATCAACAGTTCCAGCGTTTGGGTAATATCATACAAGTTGTTGAAATACTTTATGTTGAAAAATGAAATTGACTATTGTAGTGTTGTCTTAGCATTATATACGTAAAGAATGTGGACAATTTGTAGTAAATTATTCATCTCATTTCTCTCGGTAACTCTGTTCTCTGAGGCTCTGACTACTGTTTATAATGGTCTGAACGAATTTTAGATTGAAATTCTTAACTTCTTAAGACTAACCTATAGTTCGATTTACATTATTTTAATAAATACTTTAATTATACAATGATCTATTTGTGATATTTTACTTAAACATAATTACATACGGTAACTAAAAGTTAATAAATATTTTGTTCTATACTATACTGAGCTTAAAGTCATAACAATAACGAATTATTACTAACGAACTACGATTTTTTAGCTCGCCAGGACAACAACGAACAGCGTCCGCGCCCGTTTGTAGCCTCATCTGCTCAATCGGACTACCGAGGATACCTACCCCCACAACCACCACCCCAACCGGAGTTCATCATACCTACGACCTCGTCACAGTATCAACCCACCGCAACCCCGTCCGTAGAAATAAGTCCCTTCTTTGGACAGACCTCCGAACCCAGTCAGACGGTACCACCCCCATCACCATCGGAAAACACTTCACCTCAGCCTCTGGCACCGATTGCGGGGTCCGAACCATCACCCTCATCCTCACCAGACGTCTCACCACAGACACCAGGTTTCGTGGACGAGCCAACCAGTTTCCAAGTCACTAATCCATCACTGCGACCAGAATTGAATAACCCGGAAACCCTCCAAATCAGCACTAATGACTTTGTACACCCACCACACATACACGAGATGAACGTGCAGTGTTCGAAAGACATGATGACCATCAATGTCGAGTTCAACAAACCGTATGATGGCGTCATTTACTCAAAGGTTAGTATGATCAATTATCCTATGTAAGTTCGTCAAAATCGCCAAAAACCGCGATTTAATTCCTACCATAAATCTGGGATTTCCCGGAACTTGCAGGTTTTTAATTTATCATTGAAATCCGGAGATACCAGAACTTTCCACCTTTTTTGCCAGTCAATTTTCTGAAATATGAGAAATTAATATTATTACATATTAATAGAATATGATTAATATAATATATGTATATTGTCATCTCGCCCAAATATCGAGTTTCGTTTAACACTGATGTAGTGATATAATAGGTATATGCAGGATCTATCCACGACGTGCCTAGTGTCTGTGCATCTGTAAACCTAAATTAATCATTTTTTGACTTAGTAACTTTCGTAATACGTATAAGTTATAAGTAATACGTAAAAATAAAAACTATTATTTTTCACTTAAAAATTGCATACAGCTTAATTAATAAATGTTTTTAATCATTAGACAGACAATCTATACGTTTATAGGTACATATTTCTATACACAAATTGTAAATTATCCAAAAGAAATCATGGAAACCCGCCACTAGCTAGTGCGCTGGCATAATAATGATTATTATTTATTATATTGGGACTGTAGGTACTTGTAGCGTTCGGTGGGTCGTCCGGGAATTCCCAGAAAATCCACCTACCGACCCACTCGAAATACCGAGCGCTTTATTATTATGTTATTATTCGATCACATGCTGATAAAAGCATAATTATTATTGTTCCACACAGGGGTTCTACAACACACCGGAGTGCAGATATGTTAACCCGAATTCCGGCCAGACAAAGTATTCGTTCAAAGTGATGTTGAACTCTTGCGGGACTCATTTCGTCGACGAATTCTCTTCGGGCAAACAGGCATATTTGGAAAACGTATTGGTCGTACAAAACGAACCGGGGATACAAGAAGTAAGTTTCGGTCATCGTATTTTTCGTAAAACACTCATAATCATGGCAATTCGTTTAGGTCTGGGACGTCATACGTTCTGTCAGATGTTTGTGGGAAGGTAATTTGAACAAAGCTCTGTCTATCGCGTTGAATATTGGTATGTTGAACCAGGAAGTGGTGACGTTTAGCGGAGACACTGCTACTGCTCGACTCGATATCCAAGTAATGAGAACCATATTATTGTTTTAATCGGATTTTTTGATAACAAACATAAAACCTGGCCAATGAAAACAAACAATGTATTACGTTCCCTGAACCTAATATTCTTAAATGAACAATATGCATTTCATTAGCTGATTACAAATTTACAAAACGAGCAAGTTTAGATAAAAATTGTGTTAATAGTACATAATTAGTAGATCAATAGCATGATAATAATAACTTGAAAACTCTGTCGATTAATTCTCCTTTATTAAGTATTTATTTTGTAAAATATAATTTATGCAAGAGAAATCGTTAATAACATTTAACATGTAATTAACTTTTGAGCAAAAGTAATAATAATATACTTTAATGGATCGACATATACATGATTATATGTCAACCCACTGGTTGTTTATTAATATTATGTTAAATTTTAGTAATTAATTCAAACTTCATCATGGTAGCTTTCATAATTATTTTGAAAATCACTTGTTTCGATCAAAAACTTAGCTCCTACGCGTTTTCATAAACCTAACGATAATCGTTATTAATAACATATTTTTACAGGGTAAGACTTAATTATAAATGGTATTAACTATTTAAAAATGTCCGTTCAATTTTTTTCTTGAAAGTAGTATTATAGGTACAATGAAATTTATAATACATTTATAATACAATTTCCCGATAAGTACCTCTATATTATGTATGGTGTATCTGGAAAAAAATTATAGGTAAATAAATACTACTCGTAAATAGTATTGTTATAGAAAGTACCATCTAAAAGTTATTAAAACAAAATGTAGGTACTTGAGAAAAAACCAATTCGAAAAGAATATGCTTGTACGTACAAAAGTAAAAAATAATTTATATTTTTACTAATACAATTATTTAATCTTTTGTTTAAATTGTGGACATATTATGTGTTATGACTTCATTATAGTTTAATAGTTAACTATCTATAACTGTACATTTTAATGGGTAAACTCGTAAAAAATACAGAATGGTTAAAAAACATTTTGTGAACATTTAGTTAGTTAACAAATTACCTACGTACGTAACGTTGATTTTGTCAAGCATAAGCTATAATGCATAACAATATGTATTATAATATGCTATACAGCGATAGAAAATGGTTTCTATGAATTATTACTGTTACGTATACGCGTACACTTACGTTATAAATTTATGACTATTAAACTAAATCATTATTATTTGATTTATTTTTTATGTTTTGTTGTTTAAACATATTAAGCAGATATAGTTGCAGTGTTTTTGTTTTCTACAAGTATATACTTTTTTCTGAATGCTCTGTAGCCATTACTTTTTATACCAACACTTTTCTATTGTTGCTTTTTTCTAAAATGCTCATGTTTAATGCGCCAAAATACTGGTTTACGTACGTTTGCTCTAATATGTATAATATTTTTTTTTTTTTTTTAATATTTTAACTTTATCTTTATTAACGCTATTAACTACGCATGTCCTCACAGACCGGGAAGGGACCGTTCGCTCCCATCGCTAGTGGTTTGGTGAAAATCGGAGAGACCATGACGTTGGTCGTAACGGTGGATGGTGACCCCGGATTCAACATTTTGGTGAGGGAGTGCGTGGCCCGAGACAACAACCCCGAGTCGGGCAATCAACTGCAGCTGACCGACGCCCAAGGATGCGTGGCGAAACCCAAACTTTTCGGCAGCTTCCAAACAACGACAAACCCAGCTACTGGTTCTTTGATAGCCTATGCATACTTCCAAGTACGTATATAATAGTAATAGTTAATTTTATTGTACCGTACTAAGTCATTGAATATGTATGTATTCACTAGACCATATAAATAAGAGGGCATAAATAGTTATAATATAAGCATAACAACTTTCAGACGTTATTGATATTTTCTAGAACATTAAACTGAGGACTTTTATGAATATATAAAATGATAATTTAAAACCATTTTAATCGGTAGTAGTGATAATACTGATTGTAATAATTATATTATACGGTGTGTAACTTATTCATAAATAATATATATTTTATATTATCAATTTTATATTTTATACAATACATTATCAGTGAAAAATAATGTTTTTCATATTTTTGAAGAACCATAATTATTATTTAACCATGCATGCAACAACATAGCTATAATACATAGGTAATAATTATAATTATATATAATAATATAAATAGGTTTTTTTTAATTCTTATATTCTAAAAATTTGTTTATACTTATCAATAATATTTATATGCAACAATTTTTTTTTGAGTGTTTCCTTTTTGTTTTCCATATCCTTCAGATCTTTGTAGGAAGCGACTCTCGTATCCTTTGTAAGTTTGTTAATGTACCTTGTTCTGGGTCTTCCTCTTGAACGCGTTATTTCTATAATTTCTTCGGTTATTAAACTTTTTGTTTCATACCATTTCTTTACCATGCATCAGTGTGTGCCCCGTGGAAAATCCGTCTCCTTTACTCTTAGTATCTGTTAATGTTAATTTTTGTTCAACAATAGGTATATGTATTAAGATGTCTTCGTTTGTTTTTCTTTCAGTCTAACTTATTCTTTGCATATTTCTCCAACACCCAATTTCTAGAACACCTAACATAATATCCTATTTTTATTATTATATTTATTTTTGTTTATTTCCCTTGTCTCACATATATTATTCATATTATAATGCCACACTCCAGATATACATTTTTACTAGCTTATTTTTTGGTATTTATGTGATCATATGTTTTGCTGTCAGCAATTTCTTCTTTTTGAGAAAAATATTTTTTAATTGTATTACCTATATAGTAGATGCTAAATGTATAAATACGTTGTGTTATATTTAAACCTTCGCACATTACATTTTCGTTTAATACAATGCAAGAGGATCAATCTTAAAATACTTTTCATATTCCTACCGTCGCTCTGTCACTATATAATATGTATATTGATATTGATAACTTGTAAATATTATGTGCAGTTTGTCATACTTATACAATTATTACTATTACTTTATAGGCGTTCAAATTTCCGGACGTCATGGACCTGTTGATCGAGTGCAACGTCGAACTGTGCAAAGCCAACTGTCAGCCGTGTTCAGAAACGAATCAAGTGAGTATAATAGATTCAATAAATGTAACACAAATTAAAAATTACAACAATGATAATTTCGATTAAGTCCAACGATAGATATTATAATACCTACTTGTCGATTTCGTTGAAGTAGCGAAAGTAACCTGTCAAATTATAATAATACAAGCGTTAACATCGATCGTCTAGCTCAATATTTTAGACGCGATTCGCTTTATAGACAGCTTCAGCGTCGGTAATCGAAGTTTAAAATGGCTTTTAAATCTGTGATGATATTTTTACGCGTTTAATATAAAATATAAATTGTGTTTTCGGAAGGTGCGTCTAATTTGGAATATTATATTGTATGGTATTATTTATCACACAACAACCGTCAGAAATATGTCCGGAGAAAATAATTCCAACGCAACCGTATAGAATCACCGGATAATCACTCACCTGCCATACGCATACATTATAATTATATATTATGCCGTGCGATACACAATTGCATACTTATTATAATATTATACAAGTATCCTACCAGATCTTATAAACTGTAATTTATATAATTATTGCCTACATAATATATACTTATATACTGCCGGTGCAGATGTCCACCGGACTTTTGCCAGTTGTTTTGGCGATTCCGCTGAGGATCGAACATTTTTTGAAACCATCCACGTGTAAAAAGTGGAATGTATCAATCAAGGCGTCGTTATTATATCCATTACATAATAACAATCACCGAGAATCGAGAGATAATGCTGGTTTTGTTTTGTTTTTTCTTCACCAATTTCTCCGTTCTCTAGCGAAATAGATATTTTATTTTTATTTCTATGCTCTGCAGTCGGTTAAATAATTTTTCCTACGCACAATACCTATTTATAAACAATACTGCGCGGTTGCAGTAAGCCGCACGACCGGCTGGCTGGCGGGGCTTTCACTCGTGGATGTCACAGGTCACGATCACCGCGCATATAGTAATAATGATGATAATAATAATAATAATAATAATAATAATTGTTCCGCAGAAAATCGATCCCGGTCGTAAAAGACGAGACGTGCACAATATTGCGACGAACAATACGATCAATACGTCCGACGACAGTGCGGATTCCATGATGTTGGTCGGCCGCGTACACGTTTACTCGCCCGACGACCTGCTGGCCGACAATTTCAATCAGACCGCCACCGACGTGCTGGATCCGCTACAGGCGTTCACGATGGGTAATAAAAAAACAACGACAACGATAATAATAATAATAATAATAATAATAATATCAACAAAACATAATACGACAGCGATATTAGTCACCTAGGTAGTATATGATATTATTCTGTCATTAAATGCGCAAATTAAAACTTTATGTCGTCGTTAATCGTACAACATCGAAATAGGATTTTTTTTCGCAGGGTAGTAGGATTTTATGCAATTGCCATATTATTATTAGACTAAAATAGTATGCAAATAAATCATAAACATAATGTTGCAGGCATTCAAATAAAAATGGTCGAAAACTATTCCGCGCAGAGATAGCTGCAACGAAATGAAACCATTTTGGTTTTATTTTAATTAAAACAACTACCTACGAGTTATTGTTATAAAATTGAGCTTAGCATTTTATTTTGTTTGTTACATCATAGCAACGTACAGGTATCTTTGATGACTTGCATCATCAATCGACAGTAATAGTTAAGAGTACATACGAAATGTTTAAAATCTGTACTTAATATTATAATATTGTATAATAGCAGCTTTTAAAACTCACATGTACAATTAAAAGTTTAATACCAAGAAATTTTAAAATCTGTTTGTAATCTAAACTATATTGACGCCCAAACATATAATGATGCAATCGTATCTAATAACTATTACGGTAGTTCAGGTAGTTGATAAAATCGTTGAGCAAATAAATAATTAAACTTTAGCGTAGTCGTTCAGCACTTTCAAGGGGGGATAACGTTTGTTACTTCTGCAAGGAAGTGTTATACTGTGTTAAAAGTTGAAAGTGGTGTCTATAATTTATAAGTAACATATTGTTTTTGTGTTATTAATTAGGTTCTCACCACCAACGCAATCATTAATTTAAAAGATTGAAACAATTTCTACTGATAGTTTGAAAACTTGTATCTAACAGTGAAACTGCATTCATAAATAAGTCAATTGTTAAGAATAAAAAACTTCTATAATAATATATTATTCTTAAATATGTATTTATTTGATTATACGTAGTATTTAAGTAATGAATAACCATCGAACTTATCCATTATCATAGTGTTCTTTACTTATATATTTTATAAAGTCAACAGTATTAACTTTCACTTAAAAACATAATAATTAAGACACAAATAATATATATTACGCGAATCTGTAAAGAAGATAACAACTTATATTATAGTGAATTTTTATTTATGACTTAATATAGGAAGCGTGCAATTCGTTTTTTTTTAACTCGAGTCAAATTAATATTATCATTAAAATAAATGAATTATGCGCATATTTTTAATTTTGATGCGCTAGTATATACAATATACATAATATACACTTATTGGTACATTCTATAAGGGTTATGCCACTTAGTATAATTAAAATTATAATATTATATAGATACACTCATAACTCGTATAATATAATAGTTGATGATAACATAAGAAAGTTATTTTTTTATTTTCTACTGAAGCATTACATCTTCTTTTAAATATATTTTCAACTCTGTGTGATCTATCCACCATACATTTTTGACGTAACAAATATTTTTTTTTCCTTTTTAATATTCACTTAATCGTTTAATATAGGTTTAGGATAATTACGAAATCATAATTTTATGTAATTCTAATCATCTGACTACAGAAAGTCTACTGGAACTGGAAGTTTTTTTTTTTGCACTATAATATTAATAATAAGTAATAACAATATACTTTGTAGTTTGTACTATAATAATTATGTTAACAATTTTAATTTCACATACAGTTTAAGTATGTCGGTAGTATTTATCTCGTTACATTACAATATAATTTTTTAGTATCTAGTATAACTCAAATATAGGTCCATTAAACATTACAATATAACTTATAGATATACGCACACAACTACTGTAGGTACATCGTAAAATATGCCGAATATTATGACGTTTATAATATTTTTGTATAAAATAAATACATCATCAATTGTCATCTGTTTGCAGGCGACAGAACTTTGTGCATCTCATCAAAAAAGTTTTATATGACGTATTCCTTTATGGTCGCAGTCACATTAATATCGAGTGCAATGAGTATGGTCCTGTGGATTCGATTACAACGCAAGATCTATAAAGATTAAAGGGTAACTAAGTATAGAAAATGTGTTTTAAATGATTTTATTTCGAGATTGAATTTTATCATTTTTATTACAATGTGTCTCTTGTAAAATAAGCGAGAAGACCTGGACAGAAAACAGTTTTCAATTGCTTTATATTACTGATGATCGATCATTTAAAATGGTTATTATAAACGTATATCATGTTATTTTTTATAAATGTATAATGTATTTATATATATACGAAATATTTACTATTTTTTTACATTTTTTTTATTATTTTTTTACTTTTTCAACAATATATATAAATTTAAAACGATTTATGTATTTATAAATTATATGACACTATTATAGTATTATCTAAACTATGTATTTAGCACTTAATTTCTAATTTTTAATAATAGCATAAACTATACAGTATATAGATTATAGATTTTATGAAGTGTACATAATATGAAGAATTTTTGTAGGATGTGTGATGTGTATGTATTTTATAAGCGAAATAAACTCACATTTATAATAATCTAATTCATTGTTACATAATCTAATTTTACGTACCTACCTATTTCGTTTTATTAAATGGCTTTTATTAACTGTTTAAAGCACAATAATATTTGTGTATGATGAAATATAGTTTGTGCAGTAAAACGGAACAGTTGCTTTTAATAAGTACTCATTACAGTGTTACAATTATTTAAAAACAATGGCGTATCTAAATTGAATTTTTCAAACGTAACACATCGTGAAATTATACACGGAGAATGATCTATGAGGTACGGGGATGGTTGAAAGCGCCGAAGACTCCAAATTAAAAAATCAATTTATATGTTTTTTGTTATTATAGTTTGTTTAAAAAACATATTTTCTATCTTTTATGTCTTTAACATTTTTCATGACAAAAGAGTTAGATAAAATTCATTATGTTACACTTCTAAGTCAAACTGTGTAAATTTCGGTATGTAAATCAATTATGATTGGATATTTTGGAGTTCTTGAAGTTTTTGAGTTTATATCCACTGACTTCAATCAAAGGAATGCTATTAAACACGTCACAAAATCAATTACCAATTACCATTTTAATTTGACATTTGTCTTTGACTTCCTACTATTTGTTTGGACTCCCTTCTTAAAAATATTCGACAATACTTCAAAGAATCTTCAACCAATTAATATTGGTTTGACATGTTTCGTGCTCTCGTGCTCTATTATATGTCATACTTATATTATATTAAAAATCAGCAAAACAAATTTGAAATATTTTAAAATGAAGTTCAAGTAATAAATGGTGCTAACGCATTGTCGTGGAAAGAATCTAGAATTAAACGAAGAAATATTTTTTATGATGAAAAACTTGTTGCTACAACATTATTTTTTAATAAGATTACAATATTAAGAGCGTAACAGTTATTTTAATAATGAGCTCGTTAATTGGAAATAATTGGTCGACTTATTATAATAAAAGTGGCGTATTACCATATTACCATATTATAAATGTATATTGTATAATACATACAAATTTATGTCATCAGTTTGGAGTTTTTCTGGTATTAAAAATCAATTGACCTGCATAAAAAGCATTAAAGGTTCAAGCTAGTGAATAGGTATTTATAGAATAGATATTTGGATATTTAAAAAATATTTTTCTGACACAACGTAAAAAATATAAAAATATCTTAATAGTGCGTCCTTAAAACACAACATTCCCTAATTTCGAAATTGTATTAAATACTAAATCGAATGCCATTGAATTGTATCAATTTGAATGCCATTTCTAATACAAGTTTATTCTAATTGTTCATATTTTGTATGGTTGACACCTACATTCTTTTTTTGGTCATTTTTTCACATACCTAACGTATTTATCCGAATTGTTTATTTTTTAATTTTTTAATTGTAATGATTTGTTGTGTGCTCAAAAATTATTACCTATATTGAAAATATAAAAGTGTTTAAAAAATATATACTAATTTATCATAGGTACAGTTTAAAAAATGTAGTATTTTATCAGATTTAAATAATATGCATATTGTTTAATGAAAACATAGAATTATTACATGAATGATGAGTTATTTTCGAGCATACATTAATCGATTTTGATAGAGGCTTAAATGTATGTCTTGGCCTGGCTAGAAATTATATCGAACGTCATGTTGAATAGGGGCACAAAGAGTTATTGCCCTAGGGCAGTAGCGATACCAACGATAATTAGCAGGCCAACGATTAAACTGTATAATATTGAACATATTATACAGATTCAAGATCAACGGAAAATATAAGTACGCACGAAGATTTCATACTTACTAGTTACCACGATGTAACCTAATTTCCAAAATGTAAAACATTTTAACACGTGCCCTCTTTTTAATATAAAACAACACTTGACACTGCAATAGTGCGAACAATCTATCAAAATGGACTGTCGGTTCGGCGTTGCGCCTTTAGTTAGGAATATTAAATTCATAAAAGTGCTGCAATATCGGTCAACGGATCGAGAGGAAGTTTTTAATACCTCGAGACTGAGAGATAACCGAACATTTTTATTTTTTTTAATTCAACACTTTCAATCACTCGAGATTTACAAACATTATGTCTCGTCACGATGCACAAGTTGGTGATATAACGAAACGTAGGTATAATTAATATGGGTTTAATAATTACCCATGAAAAATATAAAAATATATATTGCACGTGAAACGTGATAATCGACAGACACGAAACTTAACTATCCTCAGTACAATCGGTTTATTTTACTAAAATATTTAAGCATTAATTATCTTTAATAATAGTTCATTATTAATTATTATTACGCCCCAACAGACAAGGGTCACACCGTTCACATAAAAAATTGATACGCGAAATCTCTATTAAAATAGTCTACGTATTATTATATTATACTCTTGTTCTATGTGCTGAGTATTATGCTCTACTTGGATCTCGCCGCAGTGGTAACAATATAATTTATAAATTATAATATTATGTTAAATTTTTCTTTAAGGTATCCAAAGATTTGATTAGAAAACATTTCCAGCGATATTATTATTTCCTTTTTTTCTTACGAATCTACTGCTTACAAACTTTAATAAAGTTCAAAATACCATGGAAAGTTTACCAAACATTTTAAAATATTTAAATTTCTCATTCATAATAATTTATTCTATACAAAATATCTTGATTGTTGTTTGTCTTTATTCATAGGTAACCAGAGCAAAATTAATTAAGAAAAAAAATCATATTAAGACGCATATACCCGCGATCATAATATAACGCAGCATAATATGCATTTACTTTTAATATAAATAAATAACCAACATTTTAAATTATATTTTTCATCGCACATAAACATTATTTAAACATCAGAATATGTATCTATTCTATTCTTATTTTACTATGGTTTGAAGTGTATATAATATTATGTCTTGGAGATCATATAAATAAATGTTCTCTTCTTGTATTGTGATTATAAGGGTAGCTAATGCTCTTTTACCGCCCCATAATTATTCACCTGCGAACAGTATAAATGTCCGATTGGACAACTTATACATTATTGTTTTCCTGATTTCTCTTCGAAAATACATAAATGATAACTTTCTTTTTTTAATCTTAAAAATTGTATTCGAAAAAGTAAGCACGCTCATGCATTTATTGCACCACAAATATAAAATAAAACAATAAAATGCAAACGGACATTGGTTTCGAGATTACAAAAGATCCATTTTTATGAACTTAAAGGTTATTCGGGAACTTTTATAGAAAAAATAAGTAAATACAATTACACGGAACATGCTTTGCTAACAACCAACGCAAGTGGTTCATTAACCAAGAGTGCCTTTTTAATTTAAGAAAAAGCACTTAAACTTTATCGTAAACCACAGACAGATTATAATAACGACAGCAAAAACAATGAATGACACATGAAGTTTTTGTTTTAAACGTATTATTCAAAGTAACTTATAAGTAGATATTTAAAAAAACAAATAAAAATAATTGTATAATATTTAATAAACTTGAGTAGTTTTCAAAAAAAAATTAAATATGATCTATATAGTATTATTACAGTATACCTACTACGTGCCTAATATGATACAGTGCAGAATGAAACAATAATTAAATTGTAATCATATAGAATTACATCTTCAAAACAAAATTAATAAAAATTATTTTTACATTTACATTTAATAATGTCTTTTAAATATGTTTATTTAAGTGTAGAAAAGCGTAATCGTTGAGTGAGGTAAATCATTCGTCCGGTCATTATTTTAAATATGGATGTGGCAGTTATTAATTATTATTAAGCCCCTTCATATTATGCAACGAGGAAGATTATCAAAAAAATGTGACTTGTTAGTTATTACTTATTACTTATTAAATGTATTTTTATTTTATTACCACTCTCAGAAACATGGTTCCAAAGAAGTCTCATAAATATTTAAAATCTGCGATACCTCTCTTTTCTACCTATTAAATCAGAAAATAACAAATTCAATTTTTAATGTGAAAAAAACATATGTTAAAAGTATGGCATTTAAATCATTTAAAAACTATAAGACAATCTTGATGTTGTAGTAACATAAATTACCTACGCGCAAAATAATGTCATTGCAGAAAGTGATCCTTTTTTTTAAAGAATTAAAAATCAAATACCAATGTTTGTTGTTATATAGCACGATTGTTTTTAAATTACCTACGTGTAATATAAGCGAGCACGTACAATGAATAATTTTTTCCTTCCTATTTCAGTGAATCACGAATGGGTTTTGTTAACGAAAACCCCTGTAAAATGAGAAGAAAATATTTTAGTACCAATCGATGGAATAACATAACTTGAAGTCGGCTTGTATAAAGTTATGTTGTTATTGTATTTTAAAGATCTTACATTTTTTATACAATATATACAATATAGGTACCTACACAGTAAGACGTAATAATAATAAATGGATATACACATTTATGTTTATTTGCTTGTATGAATTTGTTCACACTAAACAAAAGGATTTTTTTGCAGTAAAATACTGTACAAAATTTAATTTGCTCATAACACAGTAATAATGTGGTTTTCAAAGAAAAAAAGGTTCCTCAACCCTTTTAAACTTATAAAACAACTATTAAAATATTTATAGCCCAAAACACATTTTTACAAATAATGTAATATTTTAGTATTTTACCTACAACCTACTTGAGTACAAAGATTTAACGTAACGTTAAATATAAAATGTACCTAAAACGCTATTTTATTAGACTTATGTACAGTTTTTGTTCCTAATAGGTACATGTACAAACTACATATTATCTTAAAAATAATCTTCCAAATATTCTCACTAACTGTTACAAGAAATCTCACAAGAAGGCTAAAGATAAAAATACACTCAAGTCAATAATGTTACGTAATTTAAAAATTATTAATACAATTACGTAACACTAATAATAATTCAATGGTGGTAATTGGGAAGTTTCCTCTCAGCTGTATCCTTATTAATTTTTGGAACTTATAATTTTTTCTTTTATCAAATTTATTTTATTGTAATAATATAGCATTAAATATTGATTGTAACCATTTAGTGAATGGGGCGTCGCCTAAGAGTACTTTCTTCTCCGATCAATTAAATCTCATCTAATTGACTCGTTGTATAAAGTGTAAATTTAATACAGAATCTAAATATATTAAATTTTTTTTTATTTCTATGTTCTAAACATAAATTAAATATACAATTAAAAATAATTTAATAGAAGCGTAAATTTTATAATTATAATTAAATCGATGGTAGAAGAAATAAAAGTAATCAAGATGAAAACCAAACAAATTAATTTTTTTTAAATTAGAGTTCGTTAAATAAACTTAAATTTAGTAAATATGGTAAATATCGTTTTACATTTAATTTTTTTTAACTTTTAATTACACATCATAGCTTAAACAGTGACAGATACAGGGCTTCACTAACCTCCTTACGTGACATATGAATGCTTTCTACTGGATACTGCCATTGCTTATAAATACTATAAAGACTATATTTTTATGATAAATTTATATCGTATTTGTGATGACGTGATGTAGCAGATTACTAATGATTAAAAATATTAAACATCGATGCGTATAAATGTATAATGAGCATTGATATTAAAGTAATGATGTGTACCTATTCAACAAATAATGACAATTGAATAGTAGTTAAATTAATAAAAGCTAAAGATATACATCTAATATTATTAAGTAGGTAAATATACTTGGGTTATTGTAACTAATACATATTTTGTTATTTTACTCAGAATATAAAATAACATTATAAAATCAATAAGAATTTGTGATTAGTATTTACTATTTTATATGTTAGATTCGAAGCGAAGTAAATGGGAACTTTGTGAGGCTGGGGTGCAAAACGTCTAAATTGCGTTACAAATACTGAATATACGCTGCTTACAATGTAAATAAATAATCATATATGCTTGCCTAGACTTTTATGGTCGTGTATAACGAATAGCGACTATCCTACACAACCCTATATCTCTGATTTTCTACCTCCGCGTGACTATAAAAAATAAATAAATAATTCTTTTATTTTCTGAAGTACCCACCAACCAATTTGAACTGTTGTAAAATTTGAACACAGGTATTTTTTCCTGCACATTTTGATTCACAACAAACGTGTAATTTTAATACATTATTAATTTGTGTTTCGTGTAAAAGTATTATAATATTATATAAATGTGATTAGTCCAAACTCGAAAGAGAAGAAATAATAAATACATGTAGGTAATAATTTTATAAGCATGCAATCATTTTTTCCAAAATAATCATACTTAAACTAAAACTCCTAATAGTTTATGCCAATATTATTTTCGAATTCAAAACAAAATAGTCTTTATTTTCATAATAAGCAAGGGTTGTTTATCAAAATATTAGTTGAACTTGAATATTCTATTCATAAATATAACTTCAAATTTATAACCTAAAATTATGTAAATATACCAAAAGCTCATTTTACTCATTACTCTCACAAAGCAAAGACACGGGTACGCAGACCATAGGGTATCTATACATAAACATAATAAGTAGCTGGATATCGTGCACAAACTATACGCACAGAGTTACGTTTGAAGTGGTGATTAGTAGGATTTAAAAAATTCCTTCATGTAAGCTGAACTGCATGCATGTTGTCGACACTTGAAACATTGTATAGAACTCTGGCTACGCGGCCAAGAGTAATTTTAGTAAGGATTTAATCTCACTTTGTGGTTCAATCTCACATTGAAAAAATAAGACACATGAAAATCGACAATTTATAAATGATGTTGATTGTTAATAAAGAAAAGTAATTACACGTGAATTTCCTGCATATTATTATAGCCACGACTTTCATAACTTCAAAAAAGTTTTCCCATCCATACAAGTGGTTAGGTTAAAGGACATAGCCTATAGGTCATGTATATTATCTATAAACCCAATCAATTACTTACTATCCTAGCTGAATGGCTAAGTAGAAGTCAAATGTTCACCATCTGGTCAATATTCAGTTCTGTTCTCGCCAAACATGAAATCAAATTGACGTCTTATTATCTCGGCTGACATACAGGAATTATAATATTGCTCAGTAGTCAGTTCTTATTAGTTCTGAAATAACAAATACAATTTATGATTTTAGCAGACTAGATGAGAAAAAAAATTATTTTTATTTTTATCAGTTCTATCCTTATCATGATCTTAAAATTCACCTGAAAAAATATAAATTCTATACTTTTCACAATTTTTTCATAGGTACGTATTGCGGAAAAATTCTATGACCTTAGATGTTTAGCTGAGTAAATAGTATACAGTTATTAGTTTTGTTATTATAGATCTGAAATTAATGATTAAATAATAAAATTATTGTATATGGAATAGATATATTATATATATTATTCTATTCATAACATAAAATAGGCTCAGGGATTCTAATCTAACTAGATTTTATTACCTACGTTTTAATTTAAAATTATTTATTGTGTTGTAACGTTTGGCAAAAATATACTAATATAGGTACTAATATAATAAATATTGTTTTTATAATAATACTAGGTAAGAGCTCTACCGCTAAAATCCCACCGTCGACTTTGTCTATGAAAGAAATTAAGAAACTCATCTTCGCTCGGGTTTTAATGATACACCAACCTTGGTATACCTACATACAGCAAACAATATAAATGAAACAAATAATGAAAAAATAATAAATAACATTTTTGATTCAGTTAATTCTTTTTTACAATATTTTTAATTTGTTTAGTGCTATTATGTTTGCTTTGTATTTTGATTCCCGATCTGGATTTAAAGCGAAACAATATCCTCTATAGCTGAGTATAGCAAGTCCGTGAGAGTCATCGTCGATAACGATAAGGCCAATTTTATCATAACTCTGTTCTTGTCAAAAATCTCATTCCAATATAAAATACTTTCCGGCAAATGGC
This sequence comes from Myzus persicae, assembly GCF_001856785.1. Classification (NCBI taxonomy): domain Eukaryota; kingdom Metazoa; phylum Arthropoda; class Insecta; order Hemiptera; family Aphididae; genus Myzus; species Myzus persicae. The sequence continues at coordinate 85,125 of NW_019102683.1, read as the reverse complement.
ACACGTGACTCAAATATGTCACGTAAAGTCTTATCAATCATATCGAACACGGTCTGGGGGAATCATTGATGCATCATCGTCCCTTATAAATACATGTGTAGTCTGCAAGATGTAGGCAGTCGTTTCTTCAGTTATCTTTCCAGTCTAAAGTTTGTGTACCGCTACTGTGGCAACAACATATTGTATCTAATAATATGTGCATGACATCCCAGTTCAGATAGATAATAAAAGTGACAGATAATTGTATTAAATAAAGAGATATATTGGTGTAGTTTTTATTATATTTACAATAGTTGGCAAACACGTATTTAATCCATCAAACCTTTTAAATCTCCTCGAACGGTAATCCACGTATATAATTTTTATTTGTTTGTAATAATCCTACATTTCTGCTAATCCCTTAATAAATTCTGTAGAAATTGATGTGATTTCACTAGAATTACATTTAACTCAGACGAACGTCAACGAAATTATTAATCTTCAAAAACATTATTTCATGAAAATGTAACTACGTTTTTTTGCAGTCCAAGCCATACTTTTTAACGAGATCGCTTCGTAAAAAAATTACTATTTTGTCGACGGTTTAGTTTGATGATTAATACTAGCTACTAACCTGTTATTTTCATAGACCTGTGATTATCGATATGAAATCTTTGTACATGTTATAGATTATAGTTACGTCCAATAAAATATTATTATATACCTACAGTTGCAATCACGATTCTATGACTTTCCATAAACCACGTGTTGCATTCGTTGCTCATTTGCAATATGCTGATTGATTTTTTAATTCAAACCACCAAATTGGTATACTATCTCAAGTACAATAATAATTTATTTAATGTTTATTTCTCTGAATTTCCCGATCACCGATCACCACCGGTAAACAAAATAAAATATTTGTATAATCCTTAGTATATTATATTAGAGGTACCTATATTAATAAACATGTTAATGTACTTTATACTTATACTATATATATATCTGTTATAGGTACCATCACCTTAAGGCTTAAGCCATCACCGAATTCGGTCCGCAAAGAAAATTTTATCAAATATTACTATTAGATACCATCTTGTCTGCACACTGGACACACTAAACAATTAAGTTAGTGCAGTGGTTCCCAAACTTTTACGACCACGGCACCTTTAAAAATTTGTTTGTGTTTAGAGGAACCCTAATGTCTAATCCAACTCAACCACAATTTTTCTAAATAAAAAAAGGAAAACCAATTCTCTAAACTCTCAACTTTAAATAATATTTACTACTGTTAATGAATTTTCAGTTTTCCTTATTAAACTTAGTTTAAAAAAACAACTTGAGGCTTTTTTCTTCTTTATCATTTTTATTCTACTACATTAGTATTAAAGATATGAACATTTATAGAATATACTGCAGCTTCTGCACGTAATAAGATCAAACCTCATTTTAGTCAAGTTTTCTTCCATTTTCTTTTAATAAGTAAAATCGTGAAAATACGATATACTATAAAAATTCTTTCAAGCCTTAGTACCTAATTGAGCTTCAAATAAAAAAAAATGTGGACAAGTGGGTAGCACTCTCTTGTATACATTACAGTTGTCAAACATGTTGTTGTAATGGATGTGTTATATTTTAATTCAATGATAAATCATTACATACAAAAAACTATTTTTAGCTGAAACGAGTCATTCTAGAATATACTTGTTGAATAATCAAATTTAATAATTTAAAAAAAATGAATAAAAGTAAAAAATATCACATGGCTATAAATAGCATAACAATTTTTTTGATAGATTTAGAAAAACTTGTTCAGAGCATGCTATTAAAATTCCTAAAGTTATCTATGAAAAGAAAAACTTTTATAAATTACCAACTAACATTTTTTTTTCGGGATTTTGATGAATTTTGTCGAAACTTAAACTTTAAATGCATATAAAAACAATCATGTCCAACTATCTATGTTTTTGATCAGCCATTAAAAAATCGTATGAGAACCCCTGAGTTAAATTTTGAAGCTTTTAGTTTAACTAAGGTGAAAAAGTTTTTATCAAGCATAATTTATTTATATAAACTAATCATATCTATTATTATTTAAATCCATCATTTTTAGGTGGAAAATGGAAACGAATTTAGTAATTGATTCAAAGAAGGTATTATCAAGATTCTATAAAGAGGTACAAGAACAATAACTATTTCGCTTAGTTTGCTATAGGTATTTAAACTTTTATAAATATTAACTATTTAAATTTGTGGCTTAAATTTAAGTTCTACTTAAATTAGTGGAAACTTGTCTTGGTGTATATGTACAACACGTCTGTAAGAATTTGCCAAGTGGAGGAGGGTGACAAATTATTTTTATTTTTCAATTTTTTGTTTCACTATACTTATCTGATTAAAGATAAAATGTTGTTTCATGTTTGTGAAATGTTTTCTTTTGTATAAGTAGGAACGTAAAAATTATTTATGAATTTTAGTAATATGTCGACTGTAAATACTAAATAGTTAGTTAAAACTTAATCTTATCCATTAATTTTAATTAATTAAAAAAGGTACTTTTGAAGTTTTAAATTTTTATATTTAAAAATTTATTATTTTTTTTTAATAAATAAAATGTCACTTATTGTTTTGATAATATTTTGGTTTATTTATGAAATACAATTTTTCTAGCTTATTCAGCCATTGTCCATTGATACCACAAGTCCACAAACCTGAAACGGCTGAAACTATATATTGTATGCACTATGCAATTTTAAGAATATTTAATTTTTTTATCAAAACCACTACACTACAATTATACATAATAAATACTATACATTTATAAAATCAACGCTCTTAATTCTGACGTTCATAATCGAGTGTAATAAAAAAATTTGTTCGCTATATGCATTTTTTTTTTTACCTATCTTACAGAATTACGAACATTTATAGGAACGAAATAATGTATTTTAATAACATACATGACATATAATTGACTTTCGTTAGTCCATTATTGTTGGCCGTTGGGTCCGTCCATCGCTATAGTTTCGTTACCACGGTTACCAACGAAAATGTTTTGATTCTATAAGCTCTATATGTGTGTACCGTAGCTAATAATAATATTAATATTTAATGATACTTTTGGCTTACATTATTATATACGTATACAATATGCTGTATAAGCCACAAGGTACCTACCGATATAATAATATAATTAGTGATAACCTACTTATTTCAGACGTCATACAAATTGCATGTGGAGGCGTTCCTACTTAGCTTATGTGATTTTTATGTTCGTTGTAAATTGGAAAACAATTAATCATCTGCTTTAAAAAAAAAACACTGACTGTACCTACTGGCTACTGCAATAGGTTTTATTATTTTGACAAAGCGTGTTGTATGTGTGGGATTTCAGGTTAGGCTGGCCTGATCGTTATTTAGTCTTTTTTAAACGTTTTTTCGGTGAAAAAACGGAAAGTTTGGTATTTTTCAATAACCCGAGTACTTACGTCCCGAGTCTAACTTATCATCGATTGTGCATAAAGTAAATACATAATATATTGATATGTATCATAAATACGTATGAAATAAACTTTTGAAGCATTTTCATCGACAAAATAAAAATAAAGTTGTACAAAAATAACGCATCATATTGCGTAATAATAATAGGGTAAAAACTGTAGCCATTACCTATATAGGTGGTTGATACTACCTATACGGCTATACCTATATATATTTACATTATATACTCATCTACAGGCGATGTATCTTATGTTGTTTTGTCTACACCTACTCCTTATTAAACATTTCTATAATAAACATCACTGACATGTTGTTTAATTCAATCTGTCTTATCAATACTCAAGGTTAGATTCAATTGAACTATAAGAACTAAGGAGTCTAGATTAAAGAAACAAGCTTCATTTCTAAGAACATCCAGAAAAGTCACACACAATTTAAAGATTGAGCAGCAACCGCATCAGTTGCTCAGTAGGTACTTAGACCTGAGTTATATATAATAGGAATCATTCGTGTTTTACTTTAATTGGAAAATATATGCAAATATTATACATGAAACATTAGCAATAGTATACCTACCTAGGTAAATAGCTAGTACAGATAGTTTTTCAAATAAGTAGGTACGTACCCCCTTTTTTAATAGAAATTAATTACCTAAGTACCTAGAGAATAATTTTTTGAAAATGTTCATAAAATGAAGGATAATAGTCCTTAAAAATGATTTTACAAAAATATCTGTTAGATGTAATAATATTGGATATAGACATACCAATAGTATTTATTATACTTGGGCTATTTTTACAAATTATAATTGTTAATCGATTAATATTACTAATACAATAATTATTTTCAAATCACCATAGCACTTAGATCTTCCAAACACATTATCCTTAGTAGGTATAGGTATACAATTAAATATCTCAAAAACGACTCGTACAAATCTTGATAAGTTAAAATGGTTTGAAAAATTATCCGCTGAATAGTTTTGAATAAAAAAGGGGAATTCTTAATTAAAAAAATTAAGCTTAAAATCCACAAGACATGTCCTCAAGAAGTTTAAAAAAATCTGGTTTTTAAGAACCCACTAATATTATAAAGTTCCAAAAATCATATTTTGAACAACAACATTATTGAAAAAAAAGGGCGAGCACGCTTGATGAATCACTCTGTATAATATATCATATATTATAATGGATATAATAAAATATTCATAAACCTAAAATTACAAGGTATACCTATTTTTGAAATAAATAAGCTATCCGTTATCACTGTATCAATACTAAAAAATATAATATTTAAGTCTATAGATTCTAGGGTCATTGGTATAGGAAAATGCATTTCAAAAATAAAAAAAATGTAATTATACATAAAACTATGTTGCTGTAGAAACCAGAAATTGCACTATATTTTGATTTTAAGTCCTATCAATGAATAACTAATAAATTCATTAATAAATGATTATTCAAAATGCGATTGTACTCTCCTGATTTTAATGACCGGCAAACTCTCCCGAGTCTACTTAAGTACCTACCTACTACCTGAAGGGAATAATTCATAGAAGTGTCCAGTGGTTAGGCCTGGGCCTACCCTGATTTTAAACCTTTATAGTACGAGTATACCATAGTGTAATAGTCTATATAATTTACCCAAAATATAAGTCTTAAAATGAATATTTTTAAATTAAAAAAAAATGTTCTATATTTTTTTTTGTATTTACACATGGAACATTGAAATCTGAATGTGAAATTTGCCATTTTACTATTTATTTAATATCTATTAAAATGACTAACAGATAACAATTAATCCATTGTATTTTTTTGTATGGGGGAGAAATTCCAGTGAGGGTTACAAACCTAGAAACCTACCCTACTGACCATAATCGTTCATTAGGCACACATCAGAAACAAAAAAACACCACTGTACACAACCAGTTTATTCCTCCAATTTTGCTACCCTTTTTTCTGTTCAGGGTTTAACTCTGAAACTCCAAACTACCGACTACTAGAACGCTACAAAAAATATACATAGAGTATCTAGTATTACGTGTTATTATTTCTTATTAATATTAATAATAAATAATAAAAATACAGGAGAACTCCAGTCACCTGGAATACTTAATGTCAAAGCCATATCTGGGGGGGGGGGGGTCAACCCCCCAAACTTTTTTCGTGTTATATTATGTGTTAGTAAAATAACTATATATTAATATACTAAAAACTAAAATAAAAAACATTGTACCTAATACTAAGTAGTCTAAAATGACATCAATGTGTGATACTCTGTGGGTTGAAAACCACAACGGAATTCAAAGATTATAATAAAATTAGAATACATTTTTTTTTTAGCTTACAACCCCCTCCCCTGAAAATAATTTCCAGTTACGGCCTTGCTTAATGTCAATGGTGGCACGGATAAGCTAATATCCGTATGATTGGCATATGATATCTCAAAAGTTGAATTGTAATAATGTGTGTATTTATTATCTATATGTATATAATATAATTTGAAATGTGTAACAATAAACAAATAATTTTAACTGAAAACAGTACGACAAAATACGATTTACTAGTCATTAAAAGACAGATCTTTTTTTTTCGTCCAGTTGATTGGCGTTTAGGTAATCAGAGTTCTACTATAAATTAATAATAATAATAAATATTTATTATTTTTTTATTTTTTATATTAATATTTATAACACAACTATAATACAACCACACCAAATCCAAATTTATTTTGATACTTAAACGCACAAGTTGTGTTAAATATAATTTTATAATAAAATTTAGCTATTTTATTATATTTCGCTGAAAAATTCTTATACGTATACTAAACACATCATGAGTGTACTTAACTTGGGATTCATAAAATATTTTTTTTATTTTTTGGTACAGTGAATTGTATCTAAAAAATAATGATAATAATAATATAATTATTAACTAATGATACAATTAGAAAAAAATATAGAAAAATAATATTATGTTTAAGATTAAACAGAAATAGAACAGCACCAATTCCAATTTGTATCTAAACATCCAGTATTAGTTTTAGCATTTTTACAGGAAAACATTTAATAAAAGTGAAGGTAGGTTATTTTTATGGTTTTGATCACTAATATCACTAATTAGTCATAGTAGTACAACAGAAAAAGGGGTTTTTAAAAAAAAAAAAAATATATAACAATGATTTTTCATATTAAAAGTAATTGTTAAAATAAAAAATTAGTGAACTTAAAAATAATGATTAACATAGCTAAAAAAAGTTGAATTAAATTGTGCATACAACTTGTAATGAACAATATAATGTACGATAATATTATCAATAATTAATACAAAAATATAAATAACAACAATTCGACATGCGCGACGAATAAGGCAGTAACTCAAAAAAATGAAAAATTGAGTTACTGCTACATCGTAGTAAACATTTATTTGCACTATCTCCTACAAAGACGGCAGTAACTGTATCATGATTTTCAATACAGTAAAAGTTGGAAATTAGGTTTTATTTTTTTTACAAAAATAAGTAGTGATCTATTGGTATTGTTAATGATTATACAATATAATATTTTACTATATTATTAAAGGTTCCTATTGTTATTATTATTAATTACTATTTTTAGTTTTATTTTTTTTTACAAAAGTAAGAAACGATTTTATAAAATATTGGTCAGAGATAGGTATATGAGTTTTGTCGACCACACGAGAAGAAGAAGAGGACAAAAGTAAGAAGGGATCTATTGGTATTGTTAATGATTATACAATATATTATAATAATATTATTATTTTATATTTGCAAGGTTGAAAAAGATATTTTGTATTTTGTTTTATATTAATAAAGAAGTTACTGCTTTATATTGGTCATATTTTATCCCCGAAAATGGTGGTAACTTGAGTTACCTCCTTTTGTGAAAGGAAGTAACTCAAGGAAAACCCAGGACAATCCAAACTTTAGTGAAATTGATATCAGGCCATATCTAGTTCTACACAAATAAAATGTTGTTTAAGTTTCAATAAAATCTAAATAATTTAAGGATAAGAATTGTAATTCAAACTTTAATTTGCTTCTAGTGAAAAGTAGTGAAAACTGAGTTACTGGCTTATTCGTTGTGCATTAATTATTGATACTTTTCATTGGTTTTGTTCACAGACTACGATAGTTGGATATAATGAATAGAAGAGCCATATTACCAGGCTGCTTAAGGTTTAGGCAGTCAAGGTTAGGAGTCTTGTACTAGAAAGTAAACAGCATGTACCAAGCACTACTTATATTCATCTTACAAACTAGAATACTAGATGATGAATATAGTATTAAACTTACTCGGCATTTCTATCACATGCCTGTCTGTTCATTTCTAGTAATTCTATTTTAGTCATTGGTTTTGGTCATCTACACTACTTTATCATTGAACTTGTTGATACATCAATAAGATCACATCATATAATGATATAACTGATAAAATTACATATAATATAATAATATTATGTTTATAGTATATTTATATATAACATAATATATTGTATAATGGTAAATTGGAAAACTAATAAACGATAATTATTTATTTTGGATGCACATAAGAAACAAACAGGTAATTGTTTGACAGAGACGTAACTTGTTATCCCTATCACCAAATTTAACTTGTTTCTCATTGAGTTAAGACTGTTAGCCACTCTCCATTATTTCTTCATATTAAAGCCCATTTTAACAATACCTGTGCAGCACTTGGAATGTTTTTTAACAGTACAATTTATTACTTCAATATTAAAGAATGCATTTTTACCAGAAGATCCTCCCACAGAACAATATTGGAAATATTGCATACTTTATGAAACTCAGGTCTTAGTGTATTAAATATAAATCCAAGTAACTGGTATGTAGATTATCAGGTGAACTTTGCCCAACTGCTATTACTTGCAGTTACTCATTTCCATAGTCTTTGGGATTTCTGAAAAAAAAATTATAATTATAATAATAATATAATATTATTATCATTTCAAATATTAATAATGTACAACTCAAATTGTTCTAATGTATAAGTGTTATTTAATAAACAAAATTATATGACTTTTATCGGTAAATAATATTTCCTATTAGAACAATGCATGGTCAGTTAAGATTTTTAATATTATTAACTTCATCGGTTAGCAGTTAATGTATTGTGGTACATTATTGGGTATTATATTTTGTCTTAAAGAAAAAACAAAAATAGTCAAATTGATGCAAGTTTTTATTATATATTTTGTGGAAAAAAAACCTGGCTGAGTTTCTAGATTTAGATTCAAATTCATTTAAATAGCGGTTAGTGTAAGGGTAATAAAATACTGGTTGGTAAAACTATACTAAAATAAAAGGCTATGAGTATATTTTAACTTAAAAAAGTGTAGTAAATAATACATGTATCTATTGTACCTCTATAAATAAAGATTTTTCAATTTCTTTTAGATTCTGAGTAGAGCAATGAAAGTATTACTTAGTTGGGTATCCCGACAATTGAGCGAAAGAAAAAGAGTGAACGTAAATAAGCGAATGAAAAAGAGCGAATACAAAATGAGCGAATAAAAATATGAGCGAAAACTTATAGAGCGAAAATATAATAGATTGCACATATAATAATATAAACTAAAATATTTCATATTTATTCATGTTTGTCATACTTATTGAATATTGAATTAATACATTTAAACTTGCAATGAAAAATTAGATAAATAATAATATAAAATAAAAAAAATAATAAACAATAAAAAATATACGACTAAAATAACAAATTCAACCTAGGTACGACGACAGTGATAAATAATCATAAACGTAATCTTATCGAATCGTTATCGTGGACTTTTCGAATCCTAAAATATTTCACTAGTTTCACATAATTGGTACATAGCTGGTATAAAATATTTAAAGACGAAAACATTTATACTATATATTTTTTCGCTCTATATGTTTTCGCTCATATTTTTATTCGCTCATTTTGTATTCGCTCTTTTTTATTCGCTCATTTACATTCGCACCTTTTCTTTCGCTCATTTGTCGTAGACCCACTTAGTTGTGTCTGGAGACACTTTATACAGCAAAAAAAATGTTCAACATTTAAAAAATTCAAAATTGTTACATGTAGGAATTTGAAATTTTTTGCCTTTCAGTTTACTATTAATTTGTATACACAGGAATTTTAAGCTATACATCCAATGAATCTATCTACATAATGTAGTACTGACATAGTTTCATAATAATTATACATAAATATATACCATAAGATGATTATTTGGAAAAAAATTAGTTCAAAATACATTTCTACTAATGAAAAAATAAAATTACTTATAGTCAATAAATAAGTAAAAAAATATCTTAAGAAATAGGCAGACACACTACCTCTCAGAATTGTATTATATTGGGCTAATCACAGAAATATATACTTAATTTTGATGTAATAAACAAATTGTCATGCTTCAGATGATACTTAGGTAATGACACTTGAAGTGCTGTCATGATGTACAGCTCACTGTTAAACACTGCTGCTTTGTCTGAAAAACAATATTATATTATACTAAAATACTGGGTAAAAATGATTTATTAATAAATAGACAAATGCAAAATATACTACGATTTTAATGAAATATTTAAATTTATAATCAAATATAGAAGAGTAACAAAAAATAAAAAAATAAAAACAAATTGTTCAAATAACAACACATAAACCAATAATAAGACAAATAATTATACACAAAGATAATTACAAAGTTTACTATTGCATGTAAAAATGCCTAAAACGAGCATGATATTATTTCAAGCAATTAAATCATTTGTTCATTATTAATTTAGTTTTTCTAAATATATTTTGTAAATTAAATAATCACATTAACTTATATATATATATATATACACATTTGTAAAAATATTCAATAAATTTACCAATTAGACGATAACATGCGCCAAGTGCCATATCCAAGACATTCAATTTTATTTTTTTATCACAAATTGTGAACGTACCAACTAAAATTAGAGAAAGTTTAAAATAAATAAGTATGATCGATATTTGAGACAAAATAAAAATATTTATTTATGACTTACATCCAATTACAGGAATTTGGATATTTCCTCTTTGTATGTATAAGGGTAAAAATGTTTTAGAAATAGGAACCATTATAATAAAAGTGTTATATGCTTAATGCTTAAACCTTTGCTTGATATTAAAGGTAGACACTACAACATTTTTTAATTTATTTACAAATAGCCCTAAAAAGTAAATTAATACCAGATCATGGGTGGTTATAACTTATAATACCTAATATAAATTCAGTGTTTTAAATAAAGTAATGGTAATATTATAACAAATAATTAATAAAGATGGATAATAAATAATTATATTATGTTAGATATCTGATATTATGGTGGATTGTGGAGTTGGGTGCAGTTGTCCGAAAAATGATAAGGAAGTTTTTATCACGAAATATACCATCATATTATACCGATTAGAAAAATATTATCACACATGTCATACAATTTGAATCAAAAGCCACAGATATATAGAATTCTATATATCTGTGTCAAAAGCACGGTTTAAGATCTATCTTAAACCGTGATCAAAAGTCATATCAATATTGTGATCTGCGACTGTTTCCGCAATATCGCATGTAGTGCTCACTGCTCATGTCGGTTAAAAATTTGAAATTTGAATGAAAACGTTGAAAACTAAATAGTGATTTGCACCCGTTTATACCTATTATAGCCTGTAGGTTATATTTACATTTTACCTACGTGTAGTGTTTTATGGTTTTTCAATTTTTAACTTTTTTCACAAAACAAAATTCTACAGACTACATTTCTATTTAAATTTTTTTACCTTGTACCTGTAGTTTGCATGTCGTGGTGTTTTTTTTTATTTTAGTAAAATGTTGTCTAAAGTCTTGGCATTTTATATTTTTATTACAATGTTAAAAGTCCAGCATTCGATGTATTACAAACACTATTGTACTGATTTTGGTGAGTGTTTTTTTGTGTACATTGTTGAAGTCACAATTTGTGATACATGTATCTATGACTATTTCAACAAATGTTTATAATATAAACTTTATATTAATATAAATATTATGATTGACAGAATTATTATGCTGTATGCTCACATAATTGAGTTTCTTATGGCAATCGCCATATGGAGATATCATTGCCTCTATTGCCATAAGACATAAGAATGAATATATTTTTAAAGGTTTGTAGTTTTATTTTATAGTTTATGAATTATAATTTGTACTTATGTTGTTGTTTGTACTTTTGTACTAATTTAGCAATTTTTTTTTGTTTTATTAATTCTATTTGGCTGTCTCTTGTTTTTCAGCCAATTATACTGCCTCATTCTCATCCCCTGCTTACATTACAGATATATCAGTTAAAACTTCAGTTTCATAACTTACACACAGGAAACACAATTTTAAATTCTGAGTGCAGAAGAATTCTTCAATTGTGTCATACAATGGATTTGCTGAGCCTGCATGTTTTAGGAAACATTCAATGTTTGAATCATTTGGAACAAATTTTAATTTACGTGAGTTAGTTAAGAACCCTCTAGTTTTCAAATTAACTGAAAGTGGTGAATTAATTGGAGGATTAGATATTGTGAAGGAATTGATATTGAATGGTGGGCTAAATAGTCTTTTAAAACTAGAAAATATTATAGCTAACCTTAATGTCGGATAAATTATTTTTCTTTTGTAATTATTTTTCAAACATCTATGTTTCTCTTTTCAGTTAAAAAATATTCTGTTTAAGATTATTTTGGTTTTTTGATGTGAAACTTGGTGATTAGACCAGCTTGTATGCTGTGACTAGTGACTACTAACTGAATTACGTAAAATAATTAATAATGTATTTGTAACCAATGGCAATAAATTACGTATAAAAAAAATAATATAATAATAATAATATTAGTTATACTTAGTAGTTTGCAACAAACGATTAATCCTTATGACAACTTTCCTTGAACAAAAATTATATTGAAAATATTTGTTTTGTATTTGTATTCTGAATAGGTAAATAATTTATAGTAAGAATAATAAAAAAAGTATATATATATATATATATTGTTTAAACAAATTTTATGTTTCTATTCAATTAATTTTTTTCTTTAATTATAAATTCTTTTAATAACCATCAATGTTGTGGTTTTACATCTGCTAGGAGTCCCACAACGGATTATTTTTTTTGTTATACATTTCTTTATATTTGAACAGTTTAAACAGTCTTGTTAACTTACTTAAATTACCCCTTCTGCCATTATTTATGGTACAATTATTTACCATAATGGATTACCTGTATCTTCAATTAATATTTTTAAAGACTGGGTTCAATTATTATTTTCTTTCAGGCTCAAACTATTTACACATAAATCTGATGTTATGGCATTTATTATTATTTATTACAATAAACTAGTTGCTCACTGTGGATTTAGCAATCAGTTGATCAAAGTATTAAACCAAATGTAAGTATTACAATATAGAGTTATTCATAATTAGTATAGGTATGAATTTGTAAAAAGCATTAGGTCATAACTTATTATTAATAAACAGTTATTTACAGTAGCATTGATTATGGAACATTTGACATTTTCTCTGATGAAGAAGTTCGACGAGGATTAAAAGTTTATTTTGATTGGCCAATATACTCACATGCTTATGTTAAAGATCATTGATTGGAGTTTTGGATTTAATTAAAGAAGTGAAAGAAGACGGAGATTTAATTTCTACTCTAAAAGGTGAAGTATAGGAAAATAAAACGTGGTTTGGTTACTTTTTTATTCAATTGATTATTTTATTGATTTAGTTTAATTAAATTTTTTCATAGAAATATCAAAATCCATAGAAATACAGCTCTAAGGAAAATATTATAACAGTATTTAAAATATTTACAAAATTATATCATGTGTATTTACTAAGTCATTTAATGCCAAATTAGAACTATTTATTTATTACTAATATTAATATTAGTTGACAATATATTTTTTATCCAACCCAATTTTTATATGCATGTTATTTATTAATTGTTTATGTAGCTTCACTTCTTGAACAAATATTTACAGAAAATAAAATAATACATATATTATTGTAAAATCAATCATAATTGGGCCAGTCCTCTGATACAAAATAGAAAGGTAGGTACTTATTAAAAAACCTAAAAAAATTTTTATAGTAATATAGGTAGCTGACTGGCAGACCGTTTTCACTCAAAATCATTTTTTGTATGCAATGATTTATCATTGAATTCAAATTTAATACATACATACAGTGCAGTGACTTACACCTAACTGTGATGTGCAGAAGTACAGTAGGTACCTACACCAGGTTACTTACCATTATTAAGTCTTCTTTAAGGCACCATAAACTAAACAACATGCATGAATTCTTTGCACCTACAACTAAAACTTTCAATAAACTTTTCAAATTTTTAAACTAAATTTAACATAATTTTAAACAATGTAAATAGTATAATTGTATTGGCTTATAACCTCATTGTTAGATACTAAAAAATAAAAATACATTAAATCGCTTTCATAGATAAACTAGAGGTAGGTACCTATATTTTAAACATCCATGTTCGATAATAATACTAAAAATGAGTAATTTATTATTGTACATTATGTAAATACCTACTAATATTAGTATAATAATTACCTACATCATTTTTCAGGACATTGTTAATAATTTGACTACAATATTATTTTTGAATGTAATCACTGTTGACTTTCCATAATAATAGTGAATAGAAAAAAAATAAAAATATAAACTAAGTTTTTCTTTAAATGTTTATTATATTAAACTTGGATTTGACATATTACAATATTAGTATGTTTATTGTTAGGTACCAAAAACCTACCTACTTGACTTATAAAATTACAATAATTTAATAATAATTAAAAAAAATACTTAACTAAGCCTCTGGTATTTGACAAATTAATCTGGAAAAATAAATTATACGTTTTTCAATATAAAAAGTTAATGTGTCACAAAAAATAACCACAAAACTATTACAACATGACAAATATTGAAGTTAATTTATTAATATATCATTTTTGGTAGTAATAGCCAATAGGAATAACACATTTAAACATAGATAAATATCCAATGTTCATAATAATTATTATAGTAATAAATTAAAGACTAGGTTGGTATTTATCCAAACTAAGCAAACCCTAATTGGTAGGCTTAACATTATAATAGACAGTAAATATTTATCTTATTGCTTCATAGTTCAAACTGTTCAATTCGCTCACAGTTCTGAATGATAATTTACTTCTTCCCAGGCTGTAAAGTTGAAATTTAGTTCATCATCACATTTTATTTTGATAGTTGGAAATAAACTGAAAAAAAATTTAACAATTTAACATGGATAGACATTAAAATCATATAACATGTATTGATTGATTTATATTCACTTGTGGTCGACTGTTTTAAATATGTCTTTTTGTACATTGTCTACATTTGAAGTAGCACATATAATTTGACCAAGAGTAATTTTCTTAATTACTTTTAGTTGATCTAATAAATGATTAACATTTTTCATGAATTTCCTTTTATTTATATCAATCATATTTATGATTTATTTACCATCGGTGAAGCTGCTAGGTTGTCCTTGAACATCATAGAAAAAGCGATCACCAGCTTTGTATCGATAAAACCCGTCTGCAATTAAACAACGCGCTGTTGGGCCCACGATTGCACCGTCACTGAGTTTTTCCAATAAAATACCCACCATTAAGTCGATATCATTCACCGAAAAATAATTTTTTTTTAATTTGATTACATCCTAGACAAATACAATTTTAAAATGGCTTGTTAACATTAATTAAAATAATTAATTGTATTTTTAAAATTTAATAATAAAGTAACAAATAACCTAGTATTTGTATACCTAGTTAATATTAATTATTGTGATTTGTAACTGTATCAGGTAACATGAATATAATTAAAATACTTATACTCGTAAGTATAATTATATGTAATATACATAAATACATAATATTATATATATAATTTTAAATAATTGATAGTTAATTATACTTTTATATGTATAAGATCCGCCAAGTCTTCAAAATCCTTGGCCAAGGGAAACCCGCAAAAATGTCTGACTTGATTGTATGGCTGTAAGCCCACGTCACGGCCCCTTGCAATATCGATTGCAAGTAGATCACGACCATTATATGGAGGGTTGTTTGGTAGAGGAAGCATATAATTAGAAATCTAGATGTACAAAAAAAAAAAAATTTTAAAGGGCTTACTTGCAATGAATTAATAAGCGGATAATATTTATAATTATAATATATGATTAATTTACATAGAAATTGTATGAAGGTTGAACCATTCGACCAGGAGTCTCTATAAACCCATTTAACAGTTTATCAAAATTATCACCTAAAGGTATTAGGTCTGCTTTTGTCATCCAATCAGTAATTATTATTGAATTTTCTATTTTGTAGTCTTTGTTCATAAGACTTAAACGTTAAAATTCAAAATTAGTTTTAAGTTCAATATATATTATGTATTTACATAGATAGTAAAAAAGAAAGTACGGTTCGTTGTTATTACTTACTTGAACTCAACCGGTATGATTGCGTGAAGAACTCGACTTGCGGCACCTGAGAATTCAATGGATGTGGATGGATTTATGGTAGGATCGTATATATTTGCTTCATTTAATCCATATATTTCTTGGAAATCATCACCTAATATTTTTTAAAATGATAATTGTAGTACCCAATCGCCAATACAATGCTATAATAAATAAATACCTACCAATTATAATCGGTAAGAAATCTTCATACGTGATGCGTTGAATAGTTGCAATGACAATCCTTCGTGACTCTTGATAAATAATTTCATCGGACCAAAATGGATTTAAAGACGAAAGCTTAAAAGCAATATAATTATGAAACCTTAAAAATAAAGTCTGCATTGCGGTAATTCCGAGATTTTGATTGCCGTTAGTTGGATCCCCTATAACACAACATCCACCAACATTAATGATGGTGTTAAGACTTATATATCATAATATAATATAAGGTATCTGCAGTATTAAATAATAAATATACTTTATAAGAAATTGTTGTGATTTAAAAATTGTACTCCTGAAATTACTGGGATGATCCTTTGTTTGGTAGAGTTGTGAATATCAGCCATTTGAAATATTTTAGTTGTGGTAGTAAATTGTTATGTTTAAGTTTAATTAATACAAAATATCTTAAACTATACGTCTATATTGTAATTACCCATTTTTATTTTGAATGAATAATTCATCACAATATGTGCATGTTAAAACTACTTAATATAGTTTAGAAATGTTTATATATTTTGTTTTTTTGTCATAAAAATGTTTAGAATAAAATTACAATGAAACATGCAAATCTTATGAAAAAATTTAAAAATATATCGATGTTTAATATCATAATATTATTAACCTGTATCGTATTTGATATGTGGTATTTTATTTCTCTTTGATGCCTTGTTTTGATTGGTTAGAAATGGACAGAACATTTGACCATTGTCACCTATGGAGAATTTAAGTCTTCCGCCTTCCATAGCTCTAAGATGTAGTGCATAACCTTCACTTGATCCGTACACTTCAGATGCGTCAATAAAATGAGAATTATCATTAATCTGAAATGTTTGATTCTAATTTTATATCACAGTAAAATAGAAGAAAATTTGACGTACAAATGTTGTGGGGTATAACGGACAACTGTAATTTCTTGACGTCAGTGATCGAAATGTTGGTGAACAAGTTTTATTGTGGACACCATAAACAGGATCGTCGGGTAAATTTTCAAGCACTATTTGACATTGAGCATAATTCTTTATTTTATTTTCAGTCAAACAACAATCTATTGCGTCACCTAAATTATGCATTTGAGACAAGATAAATGATTACAATTTTCAAGTATGAAAAAATCATGATAATTGTAAAAGTTGGTCTTACCATTCTCATCTGATACTAGATCATTGGGCAAACCCGATATGTCATGAGCTAATAATTGTCCAAATGGCAATAAAAGAACATTATTTTCATCTGCTTTATATATTTCACGGTTCAGAAATATGTTAACGTCGAGCACCCTGGGGTAGGGTAATGCACTTCCATTCGTCTGTACTCGTAATTCGTAATAACCTTAATAATGATAAATACATAATGAGTTAATACTGTTAATACTTAATAGTAATTCAAATGATTGAAATAAAAAAAATAAAATCTTTTTTACAAATCACGAGATAAATACTTAACTAATGAATATTTGTGATATTTTAATTAAAATCTTTTATTATTATAATTAATTTAATGTTTTTGATTAAAAACATATTACTAATAATATTATAATATGTCTAATTGTCTCACCATCACTAAAATTAGCATCGAGCAACCGAAGAAATGGCGTTGCTGCTGCACCCCACGTAGGTGTTTCCAAATTATTACAAGACCCGTTAATGCTTCTATATTTAGCGTTTGGATCACATTTAACTATAGGGGCACATTTCTTTAAGAAATCATCGTTTGTCGTTGAAATACTCGTGATGTGTAATGGAGGCTTTTCCTGCAATAATATATAATTTAAATTGATATTGATGCAGTTGTGGGATTATAATTTATATCAGACTATCAGAAATACTTTATCTTGGAATACAATATAATGGATAGGTAATTTTGTATAGATATTGCAATTATAAAAAAACTAAATTATTATTACGATGTGATTTGTATGTAATAGTGCTAAATTAATTAATTTTTTTTATGAAGAACTCTTTTATCAATCATCATTCATCATAATTTATTTGCAGGGATTTATGTTTTCTAGTTTCAAGTATAGGTAAACACATCAAAAACACTGTTGTTACTTTGTGTAAAAAAAAACTAAGCTTAAAAAAATCATGTAGTAAATACATTAAGTAATGATTAAACCTTTAAAAGACGTGATATAATATGGAAACTAAGTTAAATGCCTTTTGTAATATTACAAATACCAATAACGACAAATAAGATTAATACCTATAATATTGTAAAGTTAAACACTTAGTTATCATATTGTTTACTTGGCAGAACATGTAAGTATAACCACCACAATACATTTCGTAAATAAATTAATAATTTATAAACAATATGTTGACCAAGTGATTGACTTTACAATTAATCTTATTTGTCGTCATAGGTATTTGTGATATTACAAAATGGCATTTTACTTAGTTTCCATATTATATCACGTATTTTAAAGGTTTAATTGTTAATCTAACCTACATGATTTTTTTAAGATTAGATTTTTTTATACGGAGTTATAACGATGTGTTTTTGGTATGATATCATTAAATATTTTTTATAAAAAAAATTCTCAATTTTATTTGACTTTTTTAAACCTGAAGATAGATTTTTAATTCGAAATCAGTCGTTAAATACATACATAATAATATTTTTAATATTCATATTGTTTATATTATTACTTATTACAATGGCAAAACAGCTTACGCTAAATGAAACCAGTTACACGCCTATGCAAGTGGTTTAGACTTATTATTAGGGCTGTGAATTTAATGCACTAAAAAACCTTAAAAAATGCATTAAAAATTTCAAAAATATGCAATTAAATATGCACTTAAAATGCAAAATATGCACTTAAAACGCAAAAAAAAGGAATATAAAATGCCAAAAATTATAGTATAAAATTTATTAAAAATGGTTTTTAATTTAATTTTTATATTTATATTAATATTATTTTATACAGGATATTAAACATTAGTACAAAAAAGTGTTAAAAAAGTATTTAAAAAAATAAAAATAAATAGTAAAAATGTTGATTGAATTTGATTTGACGATATGCCACAATAGTCAATAACTTATCTAAGTTATCTAGTTGTCTAGCAATTGCCTTATTTTATCTAATCGTTATCTTTACCTAACCCGTATATAGCGTGTGACTCGTGTAAAATATTATTTAATAAAATATAAATTTGACATAATATATACAGCCCGTGTAAAATAAAAATAAAAGTTTTCAAACTAGTCAATTGATGGAATTTGATTAAAAATACTAGAAAATGGACTAAAAAAGTAAAATATGACCTAAAAATGCGAAAAAATGACCTAAATATTCAAAAATGTCAAAAAATGCAAAATTATGCAAAATAAAAGTTTCATAGATGGATTCGTTATTACATAATTCATATTATGTATTCACAAAGCTATGTTTTACAATCACCAAAAAAAAATGCACTTTCCTATGAATTCACAGCCCTACTTATTATCATAGTGCACTTGTTTTTATGTATTAATAAACACTTGGTGAGTCGCCACTCGGCATTCAGTGAGTCGCGAGACAGGTTAAGGGTAAGTCGCGAAATGCTAAAATGGTTTTATTACCTAGTGGTATTATAGATAGTTAATTGTTATTAAATAATTCGGGACTACAAATCGTTATGAGTTTACTTTAAAACTATTTGAATATTTTGTGCAACAATTTAAGTTACATTTTGTTTTTTTAACATTTACTTAAAAATATTAAATTTAATCTTTTCCAATAGGTACAGGTATTATATTAGCATATTACGTATTATTGCCAATGAATGATTAAGTTTATAAAGGTTGTCTAGCTGAAGACAATATTATTGTATAAATTACCTAGGTAATCATTATTATATATTGTATGCAATATGCATTATAGAGAACTTGTTTCATTATACAATTAAATACATTTTGTTAGTTTTGCTGAGGAGAAAAGATATTTATTTTGTTAAGTAGGTAAATTAATGTTATTTTATTGGACTTACTTTTGGGACGTTGCTAGTTTCCGGTTGTGTGTCATTGGTAATAAAAATGTTTAAGACGTAAACAGCAACCAGTAACAATACGCCGAACAAAATTACATTAAAAGGCCACTTAAACAGTTTTTGGTTCCATTTCTTATACTGCGGTTTTCTTTTTTTCAACAATGGGCTTAACCGAGAAAAAATATCCTTACTATTACTATTACATTAAACAAAGATTTTAGTTTAATTAGATACTTTTTTGGTATTATGAACCATTTGTGTGTCTACCTATATTCATATCATTATAATAATATAACGAGCAATAAAATCATATTATTTATAATACTTACTTGGTTTCACCAATAACTGTACGTATATATTCCATTTTACAGAGGCTTATACAGTTACACTGTTAATGTTTTCCTATAAACTTACGGAAATATTATGATTAATTTAGATAAATGGTTCCAGAAAATAAGATTGGAAGATTTATTACACTTACATAATATTAAAAAATAAAAGTAATCTGAATAGTTATTACAATAAAAGTTAGAATCGAACTACATTTGTAGTAACTATAGTATACAATAACATAAGTACTAATTGGATGATTGGGTATTTGGGAACAGAACATTTAAATTACAATTTTATCTATAATATTTGAATGATGAAATAAAAATATTAGTAATAAAAATAGAGTTCATTACAGATGTTTGTAGCGTTTGATAATCAGGAAAAAATAATTACTCATAGAAAATGATAATTTAGAAGTTGTTAGGTACCTACAAGTTTATTTCTTAAATAGCTCATTTGTTATATAACAAACTAATCTGATAACAACAATTAATATTGCTCATTAGTATATTATTCAAATATACATAAAAATCCACGTGAGAAGTTAACAATCTACTATCTTAGAATAGATAAACGGCTAGAAAACACGTTGACCTTAAATTAATTAATTGAATATCCGTTATTTTATATCATTAGGTATATATTATGTTACGGTGAAAAGACGAAAGTGTATAATTCGGGCATTGTGCACAATGCTCGTCATCTTTTGGCAAATCTTTTAATTTGGTTACATTGCCCGAGCATTGTAATACAATATCTGGGAATTCTGTACAGGGGGTCTATTTTTGAATTCTACATTGGCACACCAATCATATTAGTACACTAAAACATCATGTTTTAGTTCAACTAATAGTGCAGGAGCAAAAGCCGTATTTTTGAACGGTGGCACACTAAAATATTTTTACTAGTGCACTAAAATGTTAGATAAACTTATTAGAGTGGGTACCTATCTATCACACTAATTTTCTTTTAGCTTATATAAATAAACAATATTGTTAATTTGTTGTGTGATAACAGTACAAACATTTGGGTACTTCGAGGTAAACCATTTATTTGTGAAATAGTTGTCATTTTAATACATTTATTTTTATAATTGCCTCTTCAGGAAATTATAAAATAAATAAACGTTTGAATAATATGGAACATTTAGTTAACTCAAATTACCTCCAAGTTATAAATAATTTAGATGTAGTTCGATTTTATGCAGCTGAGGATTCTCTTGTTGGTATGATAAATAAAAAATCTATAAGTCACCCACTATATATTGTTATTTTATTAATAAGTAATTAATTACCTACATTAGTAGATAAGATATTGATAAATAATATAATATTTTTTATTGCTTAATTGTTTGTGGAAAATGTTAGTTTATCGCGACTCAGCGTCTGTATAGCTGTACAAAGTATAATTTTTCTTGATTGTTACAACGACAACGATTATCGATTTCATTCTCTCTACCGGACTTGGTAAATTGAGTCCCAGGGAAAAACAGGTCTTAATGTTATAACCCGATTTTAGTTTATTAAATCAATATCCATGAAGTTTTTACCAAGGCATTTATTTTTTATTTTTTTGGTTAATTTGTATTTGTAATATTTGTAATCTATATAAATCTAAATATTATATCCTTATATAAATAATATTTACTTATTCGCATTTTTTTCCCGGGACTCGACTTACCTACTACCTGCTTTTTCCCGGGACTCAATTTACCGCTTTCAAAATGTACCAAACTTATCTCGGACTCAATTTACCTAGCCCCCTCTCTACGACAGTATCTAACTAATTACTGTAGATATTGTCACAGCTGATTCTGTACGTATATGATTTCGATATATGTATAAATGTAATAATATTGTAGTAAAGATAATAATTAATAGACTAATAGCTTATTGCCGCGACAACCTAGACCGGATATACAATACAGAATTTCCAATCAGTTGAAATTACGCCATTGTCACCATTTAATGGATAGCCTGTATATTATTATTTTTAATTTTCTTAAAACTTTAATTTTTGTTAATATTTAAAATAGTTGATATGAAATTTTATGAAAAATGTAATGTTGTTTTTGAGTGAAAAAAATTCAAATAATATATTTTTAAGTATGTAAAATATAATGTAGTATTAATTAGAAGAAGTCAATCGGTTAAAAAGTTGAGCAAAACTAAAGCCAAAGGATTATAAATTATTGAAACTCTATGATATGATGAATGTAAGTAACACTGATGCATTAATTGTACCTGTAACTGATTCAAATACTATCAAATGCCTATTACGAAGAGCTAGTTGTATAAAATAATTTATGACATGCATTTGCAAATTGGACATGGAGTTTGAAACCGAATAAAACATGAACTGAATGCAAAATATAAAAATATTACTATAGGGAGTGTTTAATGATATATTTAAATTTATGTGAATTAGGTATGTCAAAGAAAAGGTAAAACTGTGAAATGGCACGGTCGCTATGGACCGGCGGACGTTGGTTTACAACTGGTATAGGTACTCTTTATTTTCCGCATGGTTAATTAATTACAAATGATAGGGACAGCTAGTGCTACGGGTGTATCGGCCAGGCTTAAAGAAGCGGACGGGCCGATGCGGCGAATTGACGATTGAAACTATTACGTCCGATCCTTTTTAGGGAATGTTGTGTGTTCGCGATTGTATAATAATAGGGACGGAGTTGCACTGCGGCAGCGCGTATAACTTAAAGGAGCGGCTACTGTGTGGTGGAACAAACTCGGGCCACTTTAGATAGTGGCCGGAGGGGGGGAGGAGGAGAGTTGGCTTGCGTAGGATCACAGGATCGTCCAAGCTCAGCGCGAGGCTGTCCTCCTTCCTGGACCCTATGTATCTCTAGCAGCTTTGCTGTATTGCTCCTCACAGTTGACACGACTCCTGGCGTCGTTGAATCTTCGGTCGGCCGCGCTCGATTGTGCGTCACTCGGTGGAGCCCTTAGCGTGTGCCGAACGGTTGCGATTTGCAACTGACGAGAATATGGTCGCCGCTCGGAGCAAGGGGCTCATCCGGTCGGGTGATCATTCGTCGATCGTCGTACAAGGGGGTCTTGGTCACTTGTTCGTACTTGGTCTGCGACCGCGGTATGACTGTTGTACGATATCGGCGGTTACTACTTACTTCTGCTGCTCGATTTGTACTGATCACGAATCGTGGATCCGGATTGGTCGGCTGATTTCTACTGGTTCAATGCTTCCCACTCGGGTAATGCCGTCGAACGTTCAGGATGCTTGTATGCTCATACGTAAGCTGTATCGGGTTGATCTCCGGGTCTTAGAGTGTCTAAGTCTTCGGTTTCTTGGAGAGGTGTTGATGGTTTGGATGTTGATTGAAGGCTGTATCGATTAATTGAATTGCATTGCTTGTATGACGGCGAAGTAGTGCCCATATACTCGTGTAAGGCGTTTGCCTATGATAAGTTGGGTGAGTTGTGATGTTCGATTTGGTTATTTTGAGTTAGCCCATAAGAAGGGTCGTGGTTTTATGCGTTTTGTGGTTGGACTGGTAGCTGTCGTTGGCAGTAATGTTTGCCACAAACCGTGGGGATGAGGTGATGATGCGGAGACCGATGTTTTGGACGGGTTCTAGTTTGTGCCAGTTTGCTTGTGATATTAGTGGTCCACATACTGGACCTGCGTATGATAGAATAGGTTTGACATATACTCTTGTAGGATATTAAGTTTTGTTTTGGTGGGTATGGAGCTGGAGCGGTTAGAATTGGGTACAGCAAGCTGCTGGTTCGATGAAGTAGAAATGCCCGGTATATAAGCGGTGTCCCTTACCGCCTAGTAGACTATGAGTTGTCGCACGGCGGCGCAGGTATGTTTACTGCTGGTGTGGTTTGTCGTATTATTGGGGCAGTATTAGGGCCCGATGTCGACACCGATGCGGTCAGGACATTTGCGGTCAATTTATTTCTATTTACCTGATTATAAAATTTTGATGCTATATATAATGTATATAAATGTATTGTATACTTAATTTGTGCTAATAGGTATATATTAACTATTTTATTATATTTAAACTTCCCTTCACACTTTTCAAGGCTAAGAACTGACAGTATTTTTTACTGCCGTGTTTAAAAGCTTATTATTATAAATAACTCATTTAATAATGATACATTTATCAATCACATTACATAATAGGGTACTCATTTTTAAACCTTATTAGTTATTACAATTATTATAAAAAATTCACATAATAATACATTTGTCGATCACATTACATATAAACATATAATACTAATAACATACATTACTAATAAACATTTATGTACATAAACATAACCTTATTCTAATTTTTGAATAATAGCTATTTTTTAAGCATTTGACTAAATCACTATCTATTTCATACTCTATTAATGTTTTTTAATTCTTTCGTCTAATTGTAAGTCCATATTTTTTCTCCTTTTACCTTCCATATTTAAGTAGCTTTTTGCATATAAAAGTTCCAAATTATTAGCCTCTTTTTTTAAGACAGCCATATAAATTTTTAAATGTTGGTCGTGCTATATTTAATATTTTATTAAGTTAACTATTCCAACCCTAGAGGATTACCTTTAGTTGTATTAATAATAATAATAAACTTTTTAAACACATTTTAATAATATAATATGTATTTAGAATATAATATTATATACAGCACTTAAAATTTTAGTCAGGTAAATAGAAATAAATTGACCTTAGGACCAATAATTATGGTAAGGGTGTAGTTTGAAACGTCACAGCCCTTCCTATACTTAATACTACTTGTTGAATGCGTGGGATAGGTAAAGGGGTTGTAAGATCGCTTCGAAGTCTCTTCGGTGTTATGTCTCTTGAATGCTGTGTGATTTTTGGTTCCGAAAAGGACCGTTTTGTGTCGTGCGACGGCTGTCCCATTACAGCTGTGAAAAAAGGACTAGTTGATAATCATTTTTCAGAAATGAATTTAGTTGTCAAGTAGATTCGATTGACATACAAGTATACAACCTCAACCTGATGGAAATTATCGATATATTTTAGTTTATCAAGATCACTTAACGAAGTATGTTTTACTTAAACCAGACATGCAGAACTATCATACAGACGTGCAGAATAAGTTGCCTATGTATTACTTGATATTTTTACTACATTTAGAGCTCCACGCATCTTATAGAGTGATAACGGTACAGAATTTGTTAACAAGGTGATTGAAGAGTTATGGTAGTATGGAAAGAACTGAAAATCGTACAAGTCAAGCCACGGCATTCACAAGGTCAGAGCTCTGTTGAAATGTTCAGATAGCACTTAGAAAATACGCTTGCCACCTGGTTAACAGATAATAAAATTAATAAATATAGCGAGGGACTTAAATTCGTTCAATTTATAAAAAACAGAAGTTTACATCACGGAATTAAGTAATTTCCTTATGAAGCTATGTTTGACATACGCGGGCAATAATATTCCTGAAATCTACTTCCCTACCAGACAGTAGTATACATAAATTCAAATTTGATAAAGATTTAGAAACTGAATTTTATAAAGACCACCCATGAAAAAATTATGTCTGGTAATTATTTTAATGAGTTAGGTATATTTTTATTTTTTATTATGTTATAACTAAAAATTTGATTTTTTTCAGTAAAAATAATTATGGAATTTGCGCCATTGAAGGTGAACGTCAATAATGTTACACTAGAAATCAATTTGAATATGTAAAGCGTCGTTTTTTCAGATTGAAACAGTATCAATAACATCTCCAATATAATATCATAGTATACGAAAAACGATTCTGAGCAGAGGCTGTTTGTCGGCCTAAGATTTTATATTTTATATTTATATTGTTATTATTACTACTGTAGTCGGTAGATTGAATTGATAATATTTGCATACTCTCATATTTGATTATATACACAGTATATCATTACACTTCAGTCTACAACTGAAAAAGTTCACTTATCGCACTTGCCACACAATATACTAGTAGATACCTGCCTGGTTTATAAAGTGTGAAATACAAGTACATAGTATAATTTAATGTCATTTAATGATACATTTGTCAAAATTCTAAATACTTTTTTTTAAGATTTTAATAGTACGTTGGTTTTCAAATGAAATTCTGCAATAAGCCAGCAAACATAGTATTTTTCTTGACAGTGATAGTGTTGTTATATTGACCATTGGTAATACCTATTATATTTAATAAAAACATTAATATCACATTGTATTTATGACAGCATATTATCTTGTAATTTGTAAACCTATATAATCAGGGGCTATTAACATTTGATTATGATAGTAATGTACCCATAGATCATAGTACCTTTTCAATATTATCTATATGACTATATATATTATAAAATTGAAGCCTTTTTTTTGTATGTAGGTAATCACATATCTTGAAAAGTACTTAACGCATTTTAGTACAGTTTTCATTGACCCAAGTATGTCTATAATCTATATAATATAATATTATTAGAGTACATATTATAGAATATTGTATATATAATTTATTGAATAAACTATAAAGTTTAAAATATGTATATAAAACAATTACAAAAGTTAGTTGATAAAAAAAATGGAAGGGGCGCATGGGTGCCTTTCACACATTTTCAAAACCAAAAAAAAAAATTATATAAAATTGTATTTAGTTGGAACACGCACTGAAGAATGCAGTCTGTAATCTCCAGATCTTTATACTAAAAAACCAAACACTCAGCTGATTAAAAATGGAAAATAACAAATATCAACGAGTTAAATAAATTATAGAAAAAAAATGGAAAGGGGGACCTGGGTGCCCACAGTCAAACGTGTTTTGAGCAGCAGAAAAAAATGTTCTGTTTTATATATTCCTTATTTAATACTGTTTAGAAAAATTTCATTCCAAGAATATATTAATCGTTGAAAATATTATTCCTTTATTATATCATTCTTTTGAAATATCTTTCCCTACAAGAAATCTAGTCCAGATAATTATTTTCCTGAAAAATACGGTGGCATGTAAATATTTTCCTCGTTTATTTGACGTAATCTCGGTATTTTCAGTCTGCGACAATGTTCCGTTTTTATAAATACAACAATTATCTATCTTAAATCGATCAATTCACAACTCCGGTTGACCATTTGATTCATTCCAGGCTTTGAAGTCCAAATGGAACTCCTTGTCACATTTCCGTTTGAGTGTAGGAAATAAACTAAACACACACCAAACATTTTTCAAAATTAGGTGGTAAATTATAATAATAATTGTATTATTACTTGTGATCGACTGTCTTAAATATATCCTTTTGTACATGGTCTATGTTTGAAGTGGCACATATGACATGGCCGAGAGTAATTGTCTTAATCACTTTCAGTTGGTCTAATAAATGATTAACATTTTTCATAAATGTATAATACTTAGTAGGTATTAATTATATTGTATATTTATTTACCGTCGGTGAAGCTACCAGGTTTTCCTTGTACATCGTAGAAAAAGCGATCACCAGCTTTGTATCGATAAAAACCGTCAGCAATTAAACACTGGGTTGTCGGACCTACAATTGCACCGTCACTGCGTTTTTCCAATAAAAGACCTACTATTAAGTCGATATCATTCACTGAGTTATACAGTTGTTTTAATTGGGCTATAGCCTGAAATAAAAAGTAAAAAATATAATTTTTTATGCAGTTTTAAATTGTTTAACATAGTAGAATTTTATTATTATTTTTTATGCTACCTTTATGGAATAAATGTTAATTTATAACAGTAAGTATAAATTTAACTATAATAAAGTACATAAATATGTTAGTACCAAGGTTAAAATATATAATGTTGAAATATTACTATTCTAATTTTTTGAAAATATACTCTACTTTTATGTGTATGAGATCCACTAAATCATCAAAATTTTGGGCCAACGGATATCCGCATAAATGCCTGACCTGATTGTATGGTTGAAGGCCCACATCACGGCCCCTTAAAATATCACTTGCTAGTAAATCAACACCAACAAAATTAGGTGAATAAATTGAAGCATCATCGAGGTATTCAAATCCTGTTAATAGAGTATTGTTATATTCAGGGAACATGAAGTTGGATATCTAAAAAATTATAAATTAAATACAAATATATTTGATGTCAAGGAATTTATATTATATAGGAATGTTAGGTATAACAGCATACAATTCGATATCTGAATAATTCAATAAAATACAAAACATGAAATAATATTATGTATCATTATAATTTAACTACAAACTTACGTAGAAATTGTAAGAAGGTTGAACCATTCGACCTGGAGTCTCTATAAACCCTTTTAACAATTTATCGAAATTATTATCAATTGGTAATTTGCTTGGGTTTCTCATCCAATCGGTGATTTTCAACGAGTTTTCTATTTCGTAATTTTTGTTCATAAAACTTACATTTCAAAACTCAAAATTAATTGCTTGGTCAATTTTATATTCAAAATAAACAAGAATTTAAAATGTATTGCTAGTTATTAATGTTATTTTATTATATACTTTATCTGAACCGGTATAATTGCATGTAGGACTCGATAAGCAGCAGTTGAAAATTCTTGAGACGTCGAGGGATTTATACTAGGATCATAGATATTTGGTTCATTTAATCCATATATTTCCTGGAAATCGTCTCCTAAAAAAATTTACACAATGATATATTTTAACACCAACATTCTTAAAAATATAATTTTAAAAGTTTATGCACCTATAATGATTGGTAACAAATCTTCATATGCGATGCGTTGAATAGTTGCAATGACAATTCTTCGTGACTCTTGATAAATAATTTCATCGGACCAAAATGGATTTAAAGACGAGAGTTTTGAAGCGACATAATTATGAAACCTTAAGAATAAGGTTTGCATTGAAGTGATTCCTAAATTTTGATTCCCATTGTTTGGATCTCCTGTAAAAAATATCTACTACCTAGTTTACTTAAAGTTAAGGTCGTGGTTTCTATAGGCTGCAGTTAACCAATGTTAAAGTAGAACAGATACAACTTTCACGACTATACAGTAAAGCAGTTATCAAAGACCGAGTACATGGTGATTAATTGAAGACTGAAAACAATTTGTAATTTGAAAAGTCTTTTGTAAACCACTTAAAAAAATGTTAATAATACATTTTGTTTCTGAAAAAGTGCTCGAATAGATAACTTTACTGCTCTGCTGTACAGTAGGTTTCGATTGCACCTCGTCACTGAGTAAGTCACTGTTAAGTATTTTGTGTTAAATTTACATTCAATGATAAATCATTGAGCATGTTTTTGTGCAAGAAAATCAATTTTGAGCCATAGAAAAGCAAATCAATGATAGTAACTAAAAACATTTAATTTATTTTCTAACAAACCGTAGTGTGACTAAATATTTTTCCATTTCACCCATAAACATAATATCTATGACTCCTCAATTTCATCAGGAAAAATATCTAGTAGCATAATACTACTTAAAATATATACGGACGACATTTTTTTTATGCTTATGTATTTTTAATATTTTTAAAAGTCTATAAGAACTACTTATGGGAGATCTACTATTAAAATTTAGAGCTGAGCTTTCGACTGAGCCTAAGTGTTTTCAATAATAAAATAGAGTAAAAAAATTTGATAATTTGAAATGCTATAAATATATTAAATTTAGTATAAATATTTAAAAAATGATCATTTAGGTAATAATAAAATGTTCGAAGTGTTCTTATTATGAAGAATATTACTGGAAATTTTTTACTTTTATCCTTTTTATACCTTTTTATTGTACCAATTATAGGTCATTTTTTTATCTGAAACCACATTCAAAGTTGAAAATTGAATTTTTACTGTTCTAAAAGGTAATGAATGACCATAACATAACTTTAAAAAATACTTGAATCAAAGAAGAGTTCAAACATTAGGTATTAAGAGGACGTCATGCCCTATGTGTTGTCTTTGTTCTACGAACGCATAATATATGAAAATGAACGTTCAGCAGTTCAAATTTTGTGATGTTAGTTTGAAACTAAATATTAGAGTGAATAGATCTATTATCAAACTTAAATATAAGAATATTATCTGTGTTCCCTGTTTTTTATTTGAGATATTTTAATTTTTAAGTGAATTATGAGCATTTTTAAATATTGGTAGGTATAAATGCGGTTACGATGTTCTCTTAATTTTTATAAATGTTATCCATTTTTTATTACAAAAATGATTTAAATGTTCATGAATTTGTAGTTTCAAAATGTGTAGATTTATTTTAAGCGATAGCCTATTTGTATATTTACACCCCGGTATGTCTATTTTATATTCACACCGTTCCACGGTAAGTAAGTTAGTTGGTTTGTATTGTAATACGTCAGAGCTGATAATTTTAATAATAAATTACAACCTGTATCATATTTAATATATCCAATTGATGGGTCTTTTGGCTTCTCTAAAAATGGACAGAACATTTGACCATTGTCACTAATCGAGAAATTCAGTTTTCCACCATCCATAGTTCTAAGGCGCAGTGCATAAGTTTCATTTGATCCGTACACCTCAGACGCGTCGATGAAATGTGAATTGGCATTGATCTGTCATATTTAAATATAGTTATTAGTTATTAGTATAACTGTAGTGTATGAATAATTTAAAATAGAACGTCTAGCACCGGATGATTAAGAGTTAAGACTATTGGGTTAAAAGCACATTTACACTAAATGCCTATAGAGATATAGAGGCCTTAAATTCCATTTAATAATATTATTACATATTAAGTATATTATATTTATATATGTAAATATTCTTGAACAAATAAACTGACTAATTGGGTAAACAAATAATTGTACTCAATAACATAATATGTAATTTATTGGTAAAAAATAATTTAATTAATTTGAATTATTTGCATGGTTTATTAAAATATTAATTACCTATATAATTTGCTTTTGCTAATGTAATTTAGTTTATTTAATAGGCGTAATATAATATTTTTTATAAGAAACAGTTGTCAATATAAAATAATTAAGAGACCTCTTGTGGTGCGTTCATTAGCCTCAGTCACAAACGTGTTCTGAGGTCAAGGCTTGACCGTCAAGCATCAACCGGTGTCACTAGTTCCAAAATATGTGACCACCAGGATTTTAGTGACGAATCCTCTCCACATGTACAGAACACCTAACCGACCATACCTTCCTCCATATTTATAACAAACTAAAAAACCTCCGGGCTAATGACCATAGATGTCGGAGCCTTAACTCAATAATAATAAAAAAAAGTTGAAATAATAATTTATGCAATAATAATGAAGTTGTAATATAATATTAAGTTAACTGTATATTAGTGCAAACAAATATTCTTTTTTTAAATTTTAATTATAACTTTAGAAAATATAGGCATATTTTGCTTATTTTACATTTTTTTTTTAAATTAGACTGATTATGTAATATTATGAAAATCATAAAAATTTTACTTACAAACGTTGTGGGGTATAACGGACAGTCGTAATTCCTTGATGTAAAAGCTCGGAATGCACTCGTACAAGTTGTATTAAAAGCACTATAAACAGGATCGTCGGGTGATTCCATAGTCAAATGACATTGTGCATATTTCTTTTTTATAATTTCAGCCGAACAACAATTTACTGAATGGTCTAAATTATGCGTTTGATAAAGTTATACTAGATATGACTATAAAAAATAAACTTGGTTGTAAAATATTAACTTACCAGTCTTGTCTAGTATGATATCATTGGGCAAACCCGATATGTCATGGGCTATTGATTGTGAAAATGGAAATAAAAGTGCATTATTTCCGTCAACGCGATATGTTTCATGGCTCAGAAAGACCTTAACATTTATCATCCTTTCCCCAGGTAATGCACTTCCATTTGTTTGTAATCGGAATGCGTAATAGCCTACATTAATATAAATTAATATGTGACATTTTATTTATTCATTACATACGGGCTTGGCCCAAAGTACAGGGATAGGTATACAAACAGTATGAGTTGAAGGGAAGTGAAACTGAACTAGGTAAACAGATTATAACTTAGGGTGTCATTAATTAGTCAATTGGATTATTTCGATTGTAATTAGTAGAGCGCTCAGGAATAGAAAATGGAGCAATAGAACAGGTTGGACGTGGAGGGACGCGAAAGTTGATACTTAAGAGGCAGGAGCGAATGGTCAGCAGTAGGATCACCAATACGATTTCGAAGGAACCTTATGTTAATGTTTATTCTTCTGTCAACAGAGTTAACAGACCTAGCTCATTTAAAACTAGAAAATAGTTGTGTAAGGGGTGTGGGATATTTAGTCCATAGCTGGTGTAGGATAGAAAACGCCTTTAGACTATCTCTGGGGTAGCGCGTAGGGGTCCCACCGGACTAATCCATCCTCAAATAGAGGCCGAAGTAACGAGCAATTAATAAGCAAAAGTAACAAAATTATAATAATTGTTTACATTTATTTTATTGCTGTCCGTTTAAGAATAATGGGTTTGAATCAAAAAACAATTTGAACTGATGAATACATTTGTTTATTACTAACACTGTTTACTTGTGTGTAAGTATTTTATTTACTTAACTATGTGACTATAAAGGGTGTTCGAAAAGTTTAGAAACTGTCATTTGACAAATTAGGTCTGATAAACGATAATATGATATATGTCTATATATATAATATGCCTTTATGTAGGTATAACCAGTAACTTAGTTAAAGTGTTTCCAAATTGTTTGAACATTTCTATACATTTTAAAGTAAAAAATATTTAGTATCTTACCATCACTGTAATTAGCATCAAGCAACCGAAAAAATGGCGTTGCTGCTGCACCCCACGTAGGTGTTTCCAAATTATTACAAGATCCATTTGCACTTCTATATTTGGCGTTTGGATCACATTTAACTATAGGAGCACATTTTTTTAAGAAATCACCGTTGGTTGTTGCAATACTCGTTATGTGTAGTGGGTTTTTTTTCTGTAATAATGGCATAAAACTTAAATTTAAATAATAATATTGACTTAATTATTGAAGTATAACAGACTTATAATATTATTTCAGAGGTATAATTTTTTTTAATTAGTCAATTTCAGTATCAAAGTAAAAAAAATAATATATCTACATACTTATGTACTAATACACATTTTAGATTCCAAACGGAGTTTTTTATGCTCTATAGGTACATGTTTTATTGTAGAAAAAATATTTTGATCTTCTACATCGATTATGGTTTCTGGTTGAAAATTGAACCTAGTTAGTACATTAGGGTGGCGGGGAGGGGGGCGTTCAAAAGAAAAAAAAAGTGTAAGTACTTTTCAAAATAATCACTGCAAAAATATGAAAGTAACTAGAAGTTTATGCACTAATAAATGTTTTTGACAATATTAAGATTATCTGCAAATTACTTTGTAATTTAAAAATTAAATTAAATTTTAAACAAATATTTATAATTGCATTTTCTACACGATTTATTCAATATATTTTGCCTTTGTGTGCTGTATACTATACATATTTTTTAAATTTGTATCCTTCTTAGTTTATCTTTATTTTTAAGATTTTTCATAAGCTTATCTTCCTAAAATTAACACATAATTTAGAGTAAAGTAACATTAATTTTGTATGAGGGTTAGAAGTTTAACTCAAACGTGAAATAACAATTTATTATAATAATTAGTTATTTTGTCATTGTTTAAAAAATCACATTATTTAGGGTTTTTTCAAATACAATTTTGATTACATATTTATGCTCTATCAGAGAGTTTTCTCATTTAATACAACGTTCATTATAAATTGAACAAATATGTAGTTTTAGTTTATTATACATAAACGTTTCAAGTTAAAATTTTGATTCTAAAATAAAAAATAACGTTTTTAGTTATTTTATAGAAGCTATATTATTTATTATTATAACTTACTATATTAGGTACTTTTATAGATGCATTAGATTCCAGTTGAATTTTATTCTTAGTAAAAATGTGCACAAGATAAATAGCACCTACTAACAATAAAAGAAATAAAACTATACTAAAAGTCCACTTGAGCACTTTATTATTCCATTTAATATTAAAATGACTGCTTTTTAACAACGATCTGAAATTAGAAAAATAATAAATAGGCATCTACTGTTATTCAAAATCTTGTAAAAGTATTTTTTAAACCTATTTGTATGATATTTAATATGTGTATAGTGATGTTTAATTATATAATTTAATACTCACTGTGTTTCATTGCTCTGAGAAAATATATTCATTGTATTGTGGTATTTTTCTCTTTGGTTAAAATTATCTTTTAAAAAAAGATTTTACTTTACGATAGTTGAAATCTAGCATGAAAATTACACCCTAAAAAATATGAATTCAATATTTAGTGAAAGAAAGAAATATGTAAAGCTCTTGAAAGAGAGTATAATGATATAATTTTATCTACAGCCTACACTTCAATAAAAATATTAAACTTATCGTCCTTACAGAAACACGTTTTTTGTGGCTCGGATCCAACTATCAACTGTGTATAGGTTTTTGTCTTTTTGACTCCTCTTAATCCCCGCCCATATAACGTTGAAATGTTGTTTTGCTTATATTTATTTTCTATCTAAGTGAATAGTATTAACACGTAGATTAGATACTGCTGTTTTATAAGAAACTATTTAGAAAATAAATTAAAAATTGAATTATTCATTCTATGTAAATTTATTGCAAGGCTGGGCAAGTTAATGATATTTTTAAACTCAGTTAAGTTCAATTAAAATTTAAATAAAGTTAATAATTAAAAGTTACTTCAAAATTGTCTATTAATTTAAATAAGTTAGTAGTTGACCAGTCGTTAATATTAACATAATAATTAAAGTTAAGTTAGTTAAAAAAAAATTAAGTTTCCGTTTCATATAGGTAAGATTTAAATAATAACCAGTGACGTAGCGTATTAATTTGTATAAACGACAAACGTACAACAGCCGTAATAATTAACATAGGTGTTTATAAAATTGTATACGAAAATTTGAAATTATAGTTATTGAAATTGATATCAACTTAAACTTCTTTAAATTTAAAATTAACTCAGTCGATTAAAAGTTAATGCTTTGTACTCTTTCAGTTAATAATAATAATAAAAAATTAACTTAACTTAAACTAATGAATGCGTCAATTTCCCAACATTGAATAGATGCAATAAATTACAAGTTACTTTATTGTTATTGAAACATGGACATAAGGAACAAATACAAATATAGTCGGAAATAACTAATTGTAACAAAATAATTCGTCTTACTTTATCTAGAGCTTAAAATGAAACCAGTATTTGGTTTCTAAATTAAAAAAGCATAACATAGTCTATTCGATCACCTTGAACGTAGAACTTACATTTTGAATGATTTTCATTGATTTTTCTGGTTGTTTTGAATCTGAGTTGGTTTCATAAACAATTCATTTGTTTTTGTGTTCATAATAATTATCACATGGACTATAACTGAATGAACAGAAGAGTTTTGAAGGCAGGTTACTGGAGTCTGGAAGTTGTTTAATACCTACCTAAATTATGCAGTGCGTTGCTGACATTTCAACCTACACCGGGGACCGAGGGGAAATGGTTTGCTTTACGGTGTTACCCAATCCTATTTTTCTTAATTTAACATACTAAATAACCTGATGGTTGCTAATGCATATTCTTATGTTTTTTACTCTTATATATATTTGAAATATACATATTAAAAACGCGTAAATACTATATGTATAATATATTTAGTATACTCAGTATAGATAGCGCTGCAGTCGCTATGAATATATAATATATGTAGTAAAATCTTTGATCATAAATCTATGATTGACATCATGGTCAGCAAGATTCTGTAGTTTCAAACATAACTGAGGGGTGCTGGTGCTCCCACGTATGCCCGATATGACACATTCAGTTGAATGAACTCGTTTGTAATAAATTCTACAGATATACTATGACTTGTACTTTTAATATTATATTATAACATTATTATATTATGTTATCACATATTCTATATTATTATTACGTATTCTATATTATTATTGTAATCATTATTATTTCTGGTAAGTGAATATAATAATGCATCGCAATAATAATTTAAGCACTTGGTGTACTTACAATAATATGTTTTACACTTTGATTGTTTATTATTACTTTATTAAGTAGTTACCATTTGAGGCACTTAAACTATAAAATAAACCCCTTTATTCAGGACTGATTTAAAAACCGTCTGCATCGACCGTTTTGTCACTAAAATATACATATTAGATAGTACGAGTATGTAATATGATATAATTTACTCAATTCGTATTGCGTAAATATGTAATCAAACTATTTTTTTGACCTACAGTATGAATGAATACATAATACGATGATCGATTTCACCAGAATATAATATGAAAAAACGATTAACAACTAATATAATATATTATAAAATGTTGTTCAGACATCAATTAAGATGACATCCTTATAATTTATACATACTAAAACTCAATTTATACCTATATGGTGTTATAATTAAGAGAAAATTACAACACTCCAATAAATTTAATGTGATTTAAAAACAAAGAATTAATAGAAAACAAAGTCCAATAGTTTTATATCAATATTTTTTAAGAGTAGTAACCATTTATTTTGATTTAATTACAACTCTATTCGGTCGCTTAATTCTTCCCATTCTTTAAAATCCAAGTAGAACTCATCACATTCAAGTTTGTTTGTTGGAAATAAACTAAAACACATTTAATATTATAAAAATGGAACATAACATAGTATGATTGTATATTTTATATTTACTTGTGATCGATCACTTTAAAAATGTCATTTTGTACGTGGTCCAAATTTGAAGTAGCACAAAGAACATGGCCAAAAGTAATTTTCTGAATCACCTTTAATTGTTCTAGAAAACGTTTAATTTATTTATTAAAAAATATAATCACATTTCTCTGGTGCAGTATTTATTAGCATATTTTATTAGCATTAGGTTATATTTATCATATAACACAGTATTTTGTAATTATTTGTCATGGAACAAAAAAAAAATGAATATACACTTTCGATCAAATAATTGATAATATTTTAAATGTATTTAACTATTTTTAAACCAATAACTCTTCATATTTCAACATTTGTCAATTTATAGTAGCGTATAGTATAGTAATATTATTTAAACCATTTTGATATTTGTTGCCTGTTGGAAATAAAATCAATGACTATTTATCTTAAATAGGTACAACTATGAAAATTATTTAAATCGAATCAACTAATAAATTATAACGCAGTATTAAAAACAACAATTTAAGTACTCCTGATGAAAAATTCTATAATTTTTTTTTGCAAAAAAAGAGTCGTGTATACTTTAAAGTAACCAACTGAACAATTTTGTTCATAATAATAATACACGTTGTCTGTACGTATTATTTAATCGAAGTAATTTTTCGTTCCACTATGATTCAAAAACAGAGTAAGTACTACAAGACGTCATAATAATATATATTATGTACATAAGTATTAGGCAATAATTTTATTGTACTCTGTGGATTTGATTTATTTACCATTAGTAAAACTGTTGGGCTGTCCTTGTACATCGTAGAAAAATCGATCCCCAGCTTTAAATCGATAAAAACCATCGGCAATTATACACCGTGCAGTAGGGCCCACGATTGCACCATCACTGTGTTTTTCCAATAAAAGACCTACCATTAAGTCAACGTCATTGACTGAGTTATAAAGTTCTTTTAGTTTCATTATATCCTAAAATAAATTAGAACTACAATAGTTTGTATGTATGTATTTTAAATTATACCTAATTTATGATTTATTATACTTTTATATGAATCAGATCTACTAAGTCTTCAAAATCATTCGCCAACGGATATCCACAAAAATGTCTGACGTAATTGTATGGTTGTAAGCCCACATCACGGCCCCTCACAATATCAATGGTCAGTAAATCACGTCCTGTATACGGAGGTTGGTTAAATTTA
This sequence comes from Myzus persicae, assembly GCF_001856785.1. Taxonomy (NCBI): domain Eukaryota; kingdom Metazoa; phylum Arthropoda; class Insecta; order Hemiptera; family Aphididae; genus Myzus; species Myzus persicae. Next base: position 46,605 of record NW_019102683.1, on the reverse strand, counting down.
GAGAGCATGAAGTTGGATATCTATAAAATTAAAATACAAAAATATTTGAATATTTCATACAAAATAATATAATATATAATAAGAAGTTTGCATAATCACATAATAGTTGTACGATGGCTGCACCAATCGACCAGGTGTCTCCAAAAATCCTTTGAGTAATTTATCAAAATTATTTTGTAAAGGTAATAAGTTTGATTTTCCCATCCAATCCGTAACATTTATTGAATATTCTGTTTTATAATCTTTATTTATAAAACTATATAGTACCAAAAATTCAATATTAGTTAAATATTTTACGTTCAGTAGGTAGCTACTAAAAAGCGCTATTCTTTTAAAATTAACCTTTAATATTTTCAATAGTATTAGATTTTGGAAATATTTTCTTGGATTATTTGAAGTCATAAGAAAACAAAAATGATGAAAAAAACTTAAATTTTTTACCTTTATCATTTTTAGGTTTTACTGAAGCAGAATGTATTTCCGGAAATTTTAAACAAGTAACCTTGTTTAAAGTTTTGAAAACTGAATGGAGCGGGAAAAATGAACCTTAAATGTTGAATACTACTCTACTAGTTTAAACTTTAAATTGTAATGTTATTAAATACTTATAAATTAACATAACTAATTAACTTATTTCATTGGAAATTCAATTTATATAAATTTAAAATAACTCCGCTTCAGAATATGAAAATAAAAATGTTTGCTCTCATTTAAAAAACAACTAAAAGTAATAAAAAAAAATGTTTAATTGTCGTTTTCTTCTTCGTTGAGACTACAAATTATCTAAAATAATATTTCGAAAAGCGTTAATACATGATGAGAAATAAGTATTTAATTATTAAAGAATCACCTTGTATCTATAATATTATTATTGATAAAATACACAAATTTGAATAAAACGTATTAATTACATATTTACATACTTGAATTGAACAGGTATAATCGAATGAAGAATTCGGAGGGCAGCGGTTGAAAATTCCTGTGACGTAGATGGATTAATGGTAGGGTCATAAATATTCGCCTCATTCAATCCATATATTTCTTGAAAATCTTCTCCTGTTTAAAATTAAAATATTGTATAATTTTTGAATACTTTTAAATTTCAATTGTGCTGTACATTGTAAATAAATTATGCATACCGATAATTATAGGTAAGAAATCTTTATAGGTGATACGTTGAATAGCTGCAATGACTATTCTGCGAGATTCCTGGTAAAGCGTTTCATCTGACCAATAAGGATTTATAGTTGATAGTTTAAAAGCGATATAATTATGATACCTTAAGAATAACGTCTGCATCGCTGTTATTCCTAAATTTTGATTTCCATTATCCGGATCACCTATGAACATAATCTACATGTAATTGCTGTAATATACTAAACAGTGAACTTTAAGATAATAGTTTCAGGTAAGTAAGATGTATTAATGAGTATTGTGTTTAATATAAAATACAAAGTGTGTACTAAAAAATTTTACAAATGTTAATTCAATGGTGTATTTGGAGTTGAGGGGGTGATGTTTGGAGTAATTATGGTGCAGACAATTTTTCTTGGAGATTTTCCTCGGGTGCAAAGATGACCATGAGATCTGAGAATCGCAATAAATGTTTATACCTTAGTAAGGTTTAACCTAGTACCACCTATGTGTTAATCAATGAATATTTTACAAAATATTATCATTGAAATGGGATTACAAAATGTTAGCTATTAAAATATATTTTAATATTTTATTCGTTTACAAAAAATCGAAAAATCTACTGGAAAAAAAATATATGAGAACTTATTTATTATTCAACTATTTGTTTATTAAATGTCATGACCGCTAGAGTACCAGAACGGACGATTCAGTTGCATGCAAGACATTTCGATAAAATGTTATTAAAACGTAAAAACCGGTTCTTCAGATATTTTTATTTATTTCTTTAAATGGAACCCCCATATTTCATAACACTTGAGCATTTTAATCTAGGGTATAATAATCGTTAAAATATAAACACAAATATAATAATTTTGATATCTTATGACGAAAACTGTATGTTTATATAAATTTTGCAACGCGATGCATGGAATGAACCAATCTAACTCATCATAATACCGACTATCGTCAATTTGACGTTTATAGTTTTCATTAACCTGTGTCATATTCGGTGTCAGTTACTTTATGTACTGTAAGGTCCAAATTTTTATTGGCCAAAAATGGACAGAACATTTGCCCATTGTCGCCTGTTGAGAAATTAAGTCTTCCGCCTTCCATCATTCTGAGATGCTTTGCATAGCTTTCATCGGACCCATACACTTCAGATGCGTCAATAAAATGAGTGTTATTGTTAACCTGAAATTTTCAGAATGACTATTATCAACGTACATCACTTAACGTTTTCCAAAAACGTTAACATTTTACTTACAAACGTTGTGGGGTATAACGGACAGCTGTAATTCCTCGACGTTAACGAACGGAATAAGCCCATGCAAAATATGTTATGCTTACTATAAACAGGGTCGTCAGGTGGGTTTTCGACCACCATTTGACACTGTGTCAATGTTTTTCTTGCATTTTCGTCAACGCAACCATCTATCACATCACCTGCACTCAAAAAACCAATTAAAATAAACGTTTTTAAATACAATTATATACAACTCATTAATTTTAACGATTCGTGTCGATTGAAAATCGATTGCTTACCGTTGTCGTATTTTGGAATGTCGAGAAACAGACCCGATACGTCATGAGCTATAAATTGTCCAAATGGCAATAAAAGTACATTATTTTCATCAACTCGATATATTTCATGATTCAGAAAGAGTTTAATGTTGACCACTCTAGGGCTAGGTAATGCACTTCCATTTGTTTGTAGTCGAAATTTATAAAAACCTTAAAAATAAAATTATGGTTTCAAATCCAATGAAAATGGTTTTTTCATCATACTATAATTTAAGCTTACATTTTTAAAGTCTTAAATTTAAACATTTTAGTATGATATTTGAGTAAAATCACGAGTTATTACTTTATTAAGCTATCTATTATTTAAAAAAATATTCTTTACAATGTAAAAATAATAAAACATTAGCTTTTGTTAGATTTTATTAATATTATTTTAATTAATATTTTCACCTAAAAAAGTTATGTTGATTCAATTAAAATATGGCTAATTTTTTCATATTTAGAATTTAGAATCATACAATGTTTTAGTGGTTATACATTTTTTTATATCTCATTATGATTTTTGATTTTCTATGGATTTTCTATATAATAAAAAATCAAATGAAAATGTTAAGTGTTTCTTTAGAAATGTCAATAACCCCGGTAGTTAAGCCGTATTTTCAAATAAAAAAATAAAAACTCCAATACATTTAAATAAGAAAAACAAATCAAAAATAATATTAATTTAATTATAACTAATATAAATTGTATTCTATTTATGGGTACCATATCATGGATACAGTTATTACAGCAAGAAAAATAATTTTTTACCATTTGTATATTACTTAATACTAAAAACTAATTAATACTTGATACAGTGGTATTACCGTCACTGAAATTAGCGTTAAGCAAACGAAAAAATGGTGTTTCTGCTGCACCCCATGTAGGTGTCTTCAAATTATTACATGATCCGTTTATGCTTCTGTATTTAGCAATTGGATCACATTTCACTTGAGGAGCACATTGCTTTAGGTAATCATCATTAGTGGTAGCAATACTAAAAATATGTGGAGATCTTCTTGTCTATAATAATATATGAAATATGCAATAATTATAGAAACGAAAGTAAATCAAATTCAAGGTACTTTTTTTTTTTATAGTACTTGTATCGTAAGACATTTATTATTCCGAAAATTATGAACGTTTATGGTATTTTTTTTTTACATAGGTACCTAATATTTTAAGTCATTTAATTAAACATATTATCATTGTAATTCTTAAGTTTTACTTTTTTAAAAAGGACACACATTTTTAATTACACATTTAGATGTAGAATATTTTTCGAAATATTTCGATGGTTACATAACCTACTTTTGGATGAGTACCTAGTTAATTAGTTATAACTTAAAACTATTTAAAATTGTCAAGTATTGATTAGTGGATTACGGTGGCACAGAGGTATCCCACAAATGTGGGTCCATTACTCCGCTCCACAGGCAAAGTATGGGAGGGGGGATAACGAAGTTATAGCCACCTCTGAATTATGTACCATGAGGACGTTATACCCGCATTCGTTGTCTCCGTCTTACAAACGCATAACATAAAGCAAACGGAACGTTCTGAATAATTAATTTTACTTTGTTAAATTATGTTTAATTTTAAAGTGAATTGACTTTTATCAAATTTAGACGTAAGAACATTATATAGTCTATGATATAGATTTTTTGTATTTTAATTTTAAAGCATGTAATGAGCATTTTGAAATAGTGTATTGTTTGTTCATTCTTATGACTCGCTTTAAAATTGAAATATAAAAAAACGTATGTCATCGATTAGATAATATATTTTTTACTTCTAAATTAGGTGATAGGTCAATATTCTTTCTAAAATTAAACATAATTTAGTTAAATTTAAAACATAAAATTGTAATGTTATGCGTTTGTAAGACGGATACAACGCATGCGGGTATGGTGTAATCTTAATTCATTTATGCATTAAATCAATTATTTTATATGATAATAATGAAATTATTTGTTTAGGAACATGATAATTATTTTACTCTAGGTATAACAATTATTAATATAAAAGATGGGTAGTTTTATAAAGTGTATAACGTATTTGTATTAAATTTATATTTTTTGAAAGTTTAAATATTCATTTAGAACCTCTCGTTAGTTAAAATCATGACTGAATTGCACGTTTTAATTTATTAAAATAGTACTTATACCTAGTAATTAGTACTAAAGTATTGATGTACAATTTTTAGAACTTTAAAGGGTATTAACATATGCAAGTAAGGTATTTTAAAGAAAATTAATATAGTTACCTTCACTTAACCATGAAGGTTAAACTAGTAAATGATGCCGATTTTATAGTAACGTCGTCAATCGTGTCGATGTGTCGTCTCCAAAAGTTGAGCTCTGTCCAACTCAGGAAATTTACCAGTAAACCATGGCTAATGAATGATACTATAATATCAACGGCCAAATAATAAAAGGCACCCGACACGATAGACACGTATTTTTTTATTGTTTTAAATCCTAAAGACTTAATGTCATTAAAACAGCCTGCAGTGCACATAAAAATACAATTTTATTTTCAATGTTTAGACTTTGGATGTTTTATTTTATGAGCAAGAAGTAAACTAAATTGTATAGTTATAGGTTTATAAGTATAATATATTATTTAGTATTATTTATTAGTAGGTATAATGTATACTACATAATGTCGTAGTATTGAAAAATATGAAAGTCTTTAGTTCTGTGTAAGTTAATAACGTAAATTGTCTAACATAATATTTTCTATCAAAAAATGTATGGTAATTTTAATCAAGTTACCTTAGTGGTGTAACTGGATTCTGGTTGTATTTCATACTTAATGAATTCATATAAAAGATAAACAGCGCCAAGTAATAATAATCCAAATAAAATCCCATTGAAAGGCCACCTGAGCAGGTTCCACTTTCCTTTCGACCTCTTTTGATTCAACAATGGTCTTAAAACAAGTCAATAGTTATTATTTTACAATAAGCTAATATTTAAATTGAATTAAGTTTTAATAAGATTTATGTGTGTGTATACATAATAATTAATATTAGTATTAATAATATTATGTAGAATGTAGATTGTAAAATACATTTAATATTTGTATTCTAATAATTACTGAGTTTCATCACGTTGAGACGATGAATACATTTTATATTTATCCTGTTAAGTTAACATGCGATGGTTATGAAAAATTACTAAAAGCTGATTAATTCACATAGATAACTCACAGAATCAAAACAATAGGATTTTTAATTTACCAAATTGAATTAAATTAAAAAGGTAATAGTGTATAAAACAGTTTGGTTTTGTACTTCATTGAACAAGTTAATATACACAACTCATTGAACGGTTTAGATCAAACTATTTGATACTTGTAATTTAGTCATTAAATTGATATAATCTTTTTAGAAACCTACTCAGAAATTAAAGTACCTGTATATACATTATCATACTTATCTGTTATGTTTTTAATATGATAAAATAAATATAGATCGTGTTAAATGTATCAATAACAATTGATTTGGTGATTTTTAAAACGTACACGTTTAATAAACGAAACAACCACAAAAAAAATGTAAATATAATTATTATTATATTATGTAGGTACCTATTATGTAATATATTATTATAAATAGGTATAGGTATTAATAGACTCTATCGGGTGTTCGCGAAGACCATAAACCGTAATTAGTTGTTATTGTTTTAATTCGCCGGAGTACAAAAATCGTCCATTTCACATGAAATTATTTTTTTATAGGTAGATAAATCTTAGCTATTCCGTCCTGACAATTGAGTTGTTTGTGCAATGTACCAACTAAAACTTATAAATCTAATTTTTAATTGGATTTCTTATTTTTAAATGCACCGGAAATGATTTATAGTTACTTAATAGGAACACTTTACATCTTATATAATAAATTAGTATAATATTGTAAACATCCTTACTGTTGTAATTGTACCAGTTACTGCAGAGCAATGTCCAAATAATGTACGGAATTCACATAATTCAATAATTATTAATCTTAACCTCTTCACTATTGTTTTTTGTACTAAAAAAATGCTTTTAGTTTAATTCTTTATAAGTAATGTATTTTATTTTCATTGATTTTAAATAACATATTATTTGTTCGCAACAAAATCGTTTAGATCTTGTAATTATGTACACCCGGGTTTTTTTTTATTAGATGTGTATAGTATATTTTGTTTTTGTTTTTAAGCACAAAACGTATTTTTAAATATTATAATCACGATGTAGTGAAAATGTATTTACCAACCTTAGTACTTGACCCTTCTATGTATATCTTGTAAGATCTAATTTATAGTTGATTACAACACATTTTTTTTTCAAAACATTATGTTTCAGTATTATTTCTCTGTGTGAGTTCTATGTACCTAAGTAATAGTTATGAAAATATTCATCAAAGGTGTGCAATTAACTTGAGATAGTTTCGATAAGTCTATCTACGTTGAGCAGTATAACTTAATACAGGTATCAAATAATATATTTAACATTAAAAGCTTTAAATGATTATGGAAAAAAAATATAAACTAAACTTAACCAAGTACAAGTAATTATTTTTTTAAACCGTCATGCTCATTAGTACACTAGTCATTTACTCATCCATCTGCTACTATCATTTTAATTACCTATAATAGTTTATAGTACCTAATTAGTATTACATAAATTCGTCCTACTTTTTCTTGTTAATGCACACTTTAATGATTAAGGTAATTTTAAGTTTATCTGATAAATAAAAATTAATGTTTGTTTGTTTAATCGGCCTCTTTGAACTCAACAACTAAACAACTGTTTTCAATATAAGTTATCAATAGATTCCTTTAGACTCGAGGAAGGTATAAAGATAAATAGGCACATTTGTTTTTATAATTAAAAATGTATACAATTTTCAATAGCTCATACTGTAACCAAAAAGCCTAAAAAATGTATAGATGTATTTTGAGCATAAATGATTATAATAACTGTATTATGTTATTACACATTTATACATCAACTTCGCAGTTTTTCCAATATCGATACCGTATAACACACTAATAATGATTTAATTATTTATTGTACGCATCAATAGCATACACAATTATTTAAAATCACATTATTTTCTAGAACCGCAAACTAGTGTATCATATTTAATCAAAATCACATGAAATAAAAGTGAACATGGCCACAAAAATAAAGAAATTAATACAGATTTAAAAAAAAATCAATTTGCGGTTAAACTTAAATTACAATTTATACATGTGTTATGGTATTTTAGATTTATATGATCGTTTCATAAGCAATGAAATAAGTTTAACAGAATATTGGAAAACACTAGGATGTAGATTTATTCCAATCTAAGTAATATTTAATATTTTATAGATACTTACATAATTAATTTTATCTTATTACCTATATTTTGCATTATTTTTAATTAATATAAAAATTATAAAAAATCTTATACCTATAGGAATTTAATTATTTTTTATGATAATAATAAATTCATTTTTAATTTTTAACTATCAATCAAATGTGTGTGGTATTTAATCATCGGCTTTCTATATTCCCCTTTTTAGCAATAGAATAAATCTGCGCTGTATTGAAAGGTGTAAAATGTGTAGTTATGAATGATGAGTATGTGGTATTGAACAACTCCCAAATTGAACACCTCAAACTGAGTGATTTAGGAAACATAGCACTATTATAGATTTATTATGTTCCTCATAATTCTTAGAATCTAAAATAAATAATGTATTCATTATAGTATTATCAATGTAGTGTAAATATATGTTGAGATTGCTCAAGGTAGGTATATTTTTCAAGGGCAATGAAAATACATTATTTTTATTAATATTTATTTATCGTATAATATTTGAAATTAAAAAAAAAAATACAATTTATCAAAAGTAGTTAATATTTTATAATACAAATATACAATTATTATTAAAATTCTTTCCATGGTGATAAGTCCAGTTTATATGATTTACAGCTATACTTAATACTTGACATCCACCTAATTATATTAGAATACATGTTAATATTACAGATTATGTAAATTTATATATATTTTTAAAAAACCTTTACCTATGGTCAACAAATCTGAATGTTGCCTTTTGCATGTGGCCCAAGTTTGATGATGTGCACATAACGTGACTAAGAGTGATCTCTTTCAGGCTTTTAATTTGTTCTGAGTACCAAAAAAAAAAAAAAAAAAATAATAGTATTACGATTGGTCGTTATTATAAAATAATATAATATTCATGTAAAAGGTGTGTCAGTCTGTGCTTATTTTTCTGTACCTGGTGTAAAGCTTCCTGGTTGTCCTAGAATATCATAAAAGAAACGATCACCAGATTTAAACCTGTAGAAACTGTCTCCAATTACACACGCAGTTGATGGACCAACCATTGACCCATTTCTAGGTTTTTCCAATAGGGCACCAACAATATAGTCTATGTCGTGCACAGTAGAATATAGCGATTTCAAAATTTCAATATCCTAATTAAAGATATTATAATTTATAACAATATAATTTTAATATTATGTTAGCAAACTCGTAAACAATTTGAATGATTAGACAAATATCATCAAATGGAATTACTTGAATATTAAATAAGATATATTAACTATTCAAAGTATAACGAAGATATAATATCGATCATTCTAAATCTTTTAAGAAATGATTGTAATAATTTTACCTCTAATGAAATAAGATCAGACAAGTCTTTAAATTGATTTGCTTTTTTTAATCCACAAATGTGTCTCATTTTGTTATATGGTGGAAGACCATTATCTCTGCCCCTTTGGATGTCATAAGACATTAAATCAAATCCAGAATATCCATCTAAATTCGGTATTTTAAACACAACATTTGTAATCTGAAATTATTAACATAAAAATGATTAAAATATTATAATAAGATGATATATTTCATAATTTTACCAAACTATTATAAGATGGCTGTACAGCTCGGCCTGGCGTTTCCAAGAAGCCTCGTAACATATTGTCGAAATTTCCTATGAGCAAGTCAGGCTGCAGTAACACTCTTGAAGGCTCTACTTCATCGATAATTGAATAGTTTGCAGTCATTAAGCTGGAAATCACGATAAGTCAGTAGATAATCTATTTTATTATTTCATAAATTAAAAATTATACTTGAATTTAGCAGGAATAATGTTGTGAACGGCTCGGAACGCACCACTTGTCATTTCTTGTGCTAAAGCCGAATTAATTGAAGGATCATAGGTCGTCTGTCCAGTCAGTCCATACTCTTTCATGTATTCGTCTCCTAAAATGTTAAACGATATTTTAACATCTTAAATTATTTAAAATTACTGTATCTAAATCAATAATATTTTATTATTTATTTAGTGATTATTAAATATATGGTAAATACACATGTAAACTTTTGATTTTATGCTATAATAGTATTATATGCAGTAATGTATAATTTTTCAGAACTCAATATGTACAATGTTTTGTTTATTATTCAAGTGTGTTGTTTCATTTTTTGTTAAGACTTTATTATAATTTTTTTTTTTACCTAGAATAATTGGCAAGAAATGCTCATAGGTTATAACTTGTATAATTGCACCTACGATTCTACGTGTTTCTTGGTAAACTCTTTCGTCAGACCATGACGGATTTAATGTCTGTATTTCTTCAGCCAAATGATTGTGATATCTTAAAAATAAATTTTGAAACAAAGCAATAGCCAAATTCTGATTGACGTTTATATCGCCTGTAAAAAAATGGTTAAACAATTTAATGATTTGTATTCCATTTTATTTTTTTAAATTTAAATTACCTGCGGCAAATTGGACATTAGATTTCCCTAATGGACCATCTTTAAATTCCGAGTTAGGATTCTGTGGACAATATTCTTCGTTTTCCAATATACGTGACCTAAGTTTACCATTCACAAACGTTCGAAGACCATCAGCTGTCTTTTTGTTTGAACCGTATACGTGGGATGCATCTATATATTGTGTATTTCTGTTGAGCTAAAAATATTTTTTGAACTTTAATATTATTGATAGGTTAAAATAATCTGATACACAATATTATTACATAGGTAAATTTAAAAAAAAAAAATTATATATGAAATTATTATGGGGACAAATACTCAAATGCGTATACTCGATTATGTTCTATTGATACAATACAATTTTCCCTTATTTATTAAATATTGTACTTTTTTTAATACTTAATACTTACAATAGTTCTAGGTGTTAAAGGGCAGCTAAAATTCACCGAAGTCGTAGATCGAACAAATTTAAACAGTGTTACATTATATGGGCCATATACTGGGTCATCTGGTGCTATCGGTATAGCGGTTGCACATTCAAATGGAATTTTAGTCTTATCCTTTTCATAACAGTGATCCAAATCAGCTAAAATTACAATTATATACATTTAGATACATTAATAGGGTGTAATTATTGAAATATTAGTTTCTAAAATTACATAAAATTGTGCAACAGTAAGACATGTTATAAAGATATGCTTATATTAAATGTATAAAACAAATATGTGCATCCACATCCTGCCTCCCAATATAAGTCACTAACACTTATTAACTCATTTTAACGTGGCTACTGTGTTGAAAAGAGCTTCCAATTTTTTTCACATTCGATAAATATTATAAATATTTGAAAACAAGTTTTTGTACGTATAGTAATTTGAAAAATGTATAGGTGTGGCCCGACAAATAAAATAAATTTTGTTCTAATCAATATTTAAAACATGTTTGTTATACATAATTAATAGACGCTTGAGTTAAAATTCAGTATATATAAATATTTTTTTTTGAATACTCACAATTTTTAATTTTTAATATTATTCATTTTTTTTTTTTTCGGAAAAGTTCAAGATAGCCTATTTATAAATCTAATTTTTAGTAAAATTTTGATGATAAAGTGTTTTATTTAAGTCAAATAGTTTGTTTTTAACAAATTTTTTGTATACCAATATGGTTTTGGAGTAAAATAATTCGAGCTGTAAAAATTTTTTTCAAAATATTTATTTTGGTAATTTTCAGGCAAAAATTAAAGAATTACATTATTTATTGTCCATATAATTTTCATACATTTTGTATACGTTTAATTAGTATCAATTTTTTAATTTTTTTATTTGTCAGGTCTTTCTGTTACATTCTATATTTATATAAATAATTTTGTAATAGTTTTAGTGAATGAATACTACCTGGAGTAGTGGCATTTCGTATATCATCAGGATAGAACGATATATCGTGAGTCAAAAACTGTCCCCATGGAACTAATAACTCATTATTGACATGATCGAAGTTACGAACTTCTCTCATATAAAATAATTTCACACCCACTAGCCTAGCACTAGGCAATGGTCTTCCGTCTAATTGAATTCTAAGCGTATTATTACCTGAATAAATTCAAAATAGTAAAAGCTTAAAATATAATATTTATTGCATACTTACACATAGTTAGGTACACAACTACGGTAATTTATACTTAAATGTAGTGCACAGCAAATGCATAAATGTTATAAGCACTATAAATATTGATAGTTATTACGAATAAACAAATTTTTCAAATGCTAATGAGCATTGATATTTTTAATTAGACAGCTTAATATTTATAGTATGCTTTTAGTAAATCAAATGGGTAAATACCAAAAACATTTTTTTTTTTTTATGAATTTCTTATCCTTAATATTATTATCGGTTATTACCATCATCGAATTCAGCGTTCATCAATCTGTAAAATGGTGTTAAAGCCGCTCCCCAGTTAGGGTTCTGCAAATTATTTCACGAACCATTGAATGTCCTGTATTTATCGTCTGGGTTACAAGTAACGACTGGGGCACATTTTTCAAAGTAATCTCCATTTGTTGTTGCTATGCTCGACACCCTAGATGTTGGATGAGATTTGAACCCAAAATTTACAGGATTATGTGATAATGTCGCCGCATTGAATGTAATGGTATTCGCTTCCGACTCCACAAAATTGACAGAGCTTGTTGTATCATTTTTATGATAAAATACGTATAAAATAATAGTTGAAGTAATAGCGATTATTAATATTACTATAAAAAGAGTAAACCATGGTTTCTTCCAAAATGATGGTGGTTTTTTTGCCTTGGATCCTAGTAATGGACTAGAACATAAATATTTCTGTTTTCAATATCTATCACATAATCATTCATAATGTTAAAAATAGTTAGATACTTATAAGTTTTTACAGTTATAACTCTAAGCAATTTTTTCTATCTCATGGCACTATTTATAGAAGTTTGGTAACTTACAATTAATATAGATTGTAAGTGACTTCTATTGAATTCTTACACTATATTTAGCTTAAAAATTATAAAATAATAAAAGCATAACTAATAAAAAAGGAGATGCTCTTAAAAATTTTCATACTAAAATATAAAAATATTTAATACCAATCATTATTGGTATTATTATTATTATTATTATATTGATTTAATTTTAAAACGATAGTATTCGTACACCATATTTGATATAATTTAATATTTAAATATTCGATTATATTCAAATAATTATCATTAATTACAATTTTGACTTTTAAACTGATTTCATCATCAGAATAATACCATCTTAAAGTCTAAGCTCATATTATCTTTTATAAATTTGTTGTTATATAACTATTTTATTGCTATGTAATATATCTATATAATAAAAAAATATATATTTCTTACAATGGTAACGATGCCGAGGGTTATCTTTTAATAATAAAAAAATTTTGACTTTGAAGCCAAGTCTTCGTGTTAAGGTACCTAGGTATAATATTATTAATCGGCATTTATCGAGGCATACATTTGTTTGTGTTATAATAGCATAATCAAGGTGGAACAAAAATAAATAATTAATATAAGACCAGTAAAAATCTATTTAGCACTTGACTTTTCAGAGGTTACTGACTTTTTATTATTTACTAAGAAACTTATATCGAAATATTTGATAGTATTTTATTTATTCAAACAAATTTTAATTTAAAAAAATACGTATTCGTATTATGCAATACATCATTAACCAGAGTGTACATTAGTTTACATATTTGAATCGTATAATATATTAATACATCACTAATCAGAATGTCGAACCCAATTAGTAGCTGGTTTTGAATACCAACGTGCTATAATAATATATAGACTATTATCAACTGATTAAGAACAGAAGAAGGATAGTGAAATAATTTAATAAATAAAAGTGGAACACTGATTTCAATGACTCATCTCTCTAAAACGAGACATTTTGTTGATTAATGCCTTTAAAGAATATCTAGTGGAGGAATATAATGACTATATAAAGCCGATCGGTAAGTGGAAGATGGCTACTTATCATGCCTATAATAGATCTTATAATAATAGACAAGAAGTGATTGCACACCGAGCATGGAAACATAGAGGGCGCTTTTCAGTGACTAAGTGACTCAATGTGTGGTAGTGCAGACGAAGGTTGTACTTTGTCGTCAAAACAGTTTACATCACTGCGAGATGTTTGCACGCCGCTCGAGATGCTGTTGTTTCTTGTTATACACAGTTTTTGTCTATTAGTATAAGGTTTAAGGTTAAGATAATTCCATCCTTTCATTAAAGTATTGAGTTTTGACGTATAATCGTTAATTTATCATACATGACTATTATTGTAATTATTATTATTATTACCGATGTATTTTAAATTTTAAATTTTACTATTTATAATATTTTATTATTATTTGTTGGATTTTATTTATTGGTTTTTGTTTTTTCGCCAACATGTACAGTGTACACCAATACTACGTCTTATGCAATAAAAGCAATTCAACTAGAATAAATATTGAATCTAAATAAATATAGTTTGATTGATTTTATTTTAGGGAAGTACCTAACCAACGTGAAAAAAAATCGATAAATCTGCGACAGATAATCTGCAATCTGCCTATCGGGTTACAGCATTTGTATTTTTGAAAAATATGATTAAATTAATGTGTTATCATAGTTAAAAACTAAAAGGTGAAAAACTTAATACACATAACATGTTTACTTGTGACACTTTAGAGTTAAAAAAAAACAAATGATTAAAACTCATAGGAAATTCGAGGATTTTAACCTACATAATATTAGGTACATAGACTTAACAAGGGACTTAACCATTAAAAAAAAAAATACACTAAAGACGCAAAGGCAATATTTATTTCAACTCAGGTACAAAACAAAATATTATTAGTACCTACACACAAAGCTTTTGGGACACAGATATAAAACATACAGTTGAATTTGTATTATTATTAGGTTTATTTTGAAAATGGAAAATACATTCTATACTGTTATATGTTTAGGTATCAGAATAGATTATAGATTATTATTATAATGAAGCGACCGATGCATTCATTTTAGGATGATGTTATTATTTTATTATTATAATTATCAATTACTATTAAGTAGTGTTCACACTTATTCCGCAAGAAATTAGTGCAAGAAGTGCTCTTAATTATGACATGTATACGTCTTTTAAAAATAAAATGGTTCTTTGAAAAAGTATTTTTTTGGTTTCCATACTAGTTTATATTTGAGCGTACGAAAAACTTTATAATATGTTGTAGATTAATTATAAATAAGAATGTAGACAATACTCACTCAGATTCTAACGGCGAAGAGTTATCAACTTTTTTAAAAATATTAACCATTTTTAAATAAACCGATCGGAATGAATTTCATAATTTGACTGAATTTTATCTGTTGTTATACCTGCGTCAAACATTACAGACATGTAGGTAATATTACATAATTCCTTCCATAGTCCGCTACACGTATCAGATTCACAACTTATGTGATAATACATCTTTATTATTTATAGAAGCTGGTACAATGCAATAAAAACAAATTAAAATAAATCGATGTATTAAATAGTTTCAACGATGAGACTATAATAATAAACAATGCAAATGTATATCGTTAATTTGATACAGATTATATTATTTTATAAATGTATTTATTAAACACGTTTAAAATTTTAACCAACGATGTTTTTTAATGTTCAAAACAAAATTAAATTGTATTTTTTTTTTTTAATTTTACATAAATATAGTAGCATAATATTTTATTGAAAATGTATTTTATTATTAGTGAGGATTATTAATAACTACAAATAACTCTGAAACTACGGAAATTCACTCAGGACATCTACCCACTTTATATCTGAAACTGAAATTCTAATTATTGTTCAGCATTGGTGACTGATGAATCCATACATAACCATCCAAACTGATTCTGATTTTACCAATAATTTAAATTTCATAGATTAATACAGTAAAAAAATGAAGTATTTTAATCTATTGAAATATCACCGTAGATTACCAACTTAAAAATCTCATGTACCTACCCATGTTATTTATTTATGTATAGATTGTTAAAAAAAGGTCGACCCCATCACTCGATTTAATAAAATTATTTACCTACTTTCTTTACATTCTGTACCTGACTTTAGTTATAATATTAAGTTAAATTTTGGAAAAATGTTCCCACTGGTAGTGCTGTTATGCAATAACCACAAATATGGTGTTGAATAACTTACTATATTATTAGTCTCAGTAAACCTAACTGCCTAACTAGTGAAAAAATAACGCAGTTACTATTGAACGCTTGTGACGATCTGGTGATTATATTAGATCAATTACAATGACTACGATTTCAGTGTATTTTTCCTTAGCGCTTTTATTGTCATTTCACTTTGACAATATAGTAAGTTTTGTGCAGAATTTTTTTCTCGTATCTAATTATAAAATAAATGACTATACTATTTGACTATACAGATGACTATACTTGTAGGAAATAAACATTAAATAAAATACTCAAACATATTTTTGCATTTTAAACAGTAAAAATAATGATAATATATAATCATATCATATTCATTTTTAGAATAGTGAAAGGAGGTTCTATGTGGACTATGAAAAAAATGAATTCATCAAAGACGGAAATATATTCCGATATGTTTCGGGATCAATGCATTATTTTCGAGTGCCCAGGCCCTATTGGAGAGATCGTATACGCAAAATGAAATCTGCGGGCCTTAATGCAATATCGTTGTAAGTACCTGACAAATTAAAAGAAAAATGAATAGACATTTAAACATTTTTCATGGTCAATTAAATTTCAAAAATATTACATAAAATATTTTTGGAACAATTAATTTAAACAAATTAATACATTTTTTTATTAAAGCAACAAAAAAATGTTTGCATCACACCAAAATCTCGATTTATGTGTCCAATGAAGAAATTATCACTCTGTATAATTGGCTGCTAATGTTATGTACGAAAATTAATTTTTCTATAGGATGTTGCATTTTATTTTTATCTATAAATAAAAAATAGTTCATGTTACAAATTATTATAAGATACAACCTAAACAACTTTAAAAAAATGCAGGTCATGTTCATGGTTCAATGTGTCTTATTAATACATTTCCGTTAACAGTAATATTCGTTATGGAATTTTCGAATGAGTTTTCTCAGTTTCTGAGTATTCTGTATAATATTATGATTATCGTTTATCGTAATTATGCATGAAGCCAAATGTCTATCCAACTTAATATTAGCTTATAATTACATATAGATTATATATATATATTTAGATTAGCTTATATCGGATTCTGATAGACAATTGGTTTTTATTGGGTAAGTAGGTAATTTAGTGATTCTTGTTTGTTTAAATAATGTTATAAGCCTATATAATATATATAATAGGTACTTATAATAATATACTTAATACTTATATAGGTACTCGTGGTATGGACGTTTGCGAAATTATTTTAATATTACTATTAAAGAGATGAAAACTTGAGCTGACTTACGCATTTTATACTTAGCGAAACGGAAATGTTTGAATTTCACAAACAATTTGTCAACAACAATTTTACCCTGAAAAAAATTATTATATCATTTTAAATTAATATAATATGTGAAACTAGCAGCGGTGCGGCTCTTGTTAATTTTTCCATACTGACTATGTATGATCACTGAAACAATAATTATCAGACTCTCAACTTATAAGTCAAAACCACATACTGTAGAACGGCCAATACTTACCCCAATGTAACATCGTTTCTAGTAATTTTAGTACCTAATAGTGAAATGTTTCAAGGTTCTTAGATTAATATAGTTTGATAATGAAAAAGTACCAACAATTTTATGAAGATTGAAGATTGAAGATAAATTCATAATATAATGTAAAATTTCATAAAAATTTAATCTCCGATTATAAACAAGTAGGTGCCTAATATATGTGGCATAATGATTTTATTTGTTATCACTAATAAAATGTTTGAAGAATCTTTACACATTTTCATGTTTAAAAAATATTTGTGAAATTAATTAAAAACATTTAAAAAAAATTACCTCATCATCGTCGGGTAATATGAAGTATAAAATGCAGTAATCTAACTAATTTATATAATAAAAGAATAATTAACTGTTTGTTATTTAAATGTACAACAAAAGGCAAAATCAGTATATTAGTAGATTATAAACTCAAAATCTAAGATACAAAATACCTTTTTTTCTGTATTAAATGTCCATGCATATGAACTGAGAAGAATCACAAAAGCGTACAGAACTGTGTGCGCGATAAAAAATGCAATATTTTAGAGCTAGTTGATTTTTGATTTCCACTAGAAACATCTAGTTTTCCACAAGAAACCACCCTCAAAGTTAAATTTTGAAGCACTTTTATTGCTCCAAAACATGTGATGACTGAAAAAACACACAACATTTATATTGCAATACATTCATCAACTTTCAGCTCAGATATCAAATTCTATAAACTAAATAAAGATAAAATAGGTTTCTTGTATCAGCAATATCATTTTAGCTTAAAATGTTGATTGAAATTTATGATTTATAAGATTATACCACATTATATTAACTAGATATGAAGGGAAGACAATTTTCGTTCATTCGCATACTGCGTATTTATAAGTCCATATAGTAGTGTAAACCAGGGCCAAAATCAAATATCTACCAATTTTTTCCCGGAGACAGTTAACAACCAAAAATAAAAATAAAAAGGGGGTAAATGTATGTCGCTCTGCTGTACAGTAGGTTACAAGTGGGTCACTGTAATAGATGGTGTTAAATTTGAATTCAATGATATAAAATCATTGTATACAAAAAATCATTCTGATCGAAGACCGTCTGTCAGTCTGTAATATTACTTATAGTAATTTAGTATATTATTTGATGATATTATTGTGATTAAAGTAATTTATTTTACTAGTAAGCATTAGTATATTAGTATTAAATTCGTTTTTGCCAAAAAATACATTTGAAACGTCATTGCGTATTTGCGTGAATGAAATTTAATAATTACTTAAGCGAAGTATATACTTTTAAAGTTTCAAGCACCCGCGAATAATATTTTTAATTTACAACAACATTACATATATTATTATTCTTGGTTATGTAATTTCATCCACATTTACTAAAAAAAAAACTGTGATTATTAATTTTTAGATTTTTTCGGTTACAGAATAACCTACTTGCATGGAACTTTGTTTTAATTTTCAAGTATAAAAGGTTGAAAATGTTGATAAAAAAAAAATCGTGCCTGTGTATTTTTAATTTTTTTCAACCGATATTGTAAATATAGGTATATCAGGAACCTTGTATACAATTTTCAAGCTTTTTGATCAAACAATTAATATTTTATTGACAACTATAGAAAATAAAACTAAAAAAATTTAAAATTAAAAATCTTCATTAACAGCTCAAAACGTCGGGGTGAACAGTCCTAAAATTTCTGTTATTTTAATTTTTCTCCTAAGCTATGATAGCTAGAAAGATGGTTGATAGCTCATTAAAAAGAGATTACTAATTAGATACAATATGTGGAATTAAAAATTTTAAAAAAATTGTGTAATATTTCACAGTTATAAAGAGTTAATTTTGCTGAATTTTCATTTAGCTGAGCAGATTTCCGAAACTGAAGAACGAAATTTTGTTTTTTGGAGTCTTGTTGAATTCACATTGGCTAGGAGAACTTCAGTGTAGATTTTCAGAACTTCATCTTCAATCGTTAATTCACTAGAAAGCTTTAAAGCTTAAAAACATAAAAAAAACGCCTAATTAAATGTGTTTTAAATGTTTAAGCTCCGTAGTGAATTAAGTACTAAAGATAAAGTTCTGAAAATCTTCAATGCACTACTTTTAGTCAATATGAATCTAACAAGACCCCAAACAACAAAATCCGTTTTCTGGTTTCGGAGATCTATCCCACTAAATGAAAATAAAATTCAGTAGCCAAACAAAAACAGATAAGTCATCATTTATCTTTTTTTTTTTTAATAATACTGATCGGTTTAAATCAGTTTTTAAAATTTTCATATTAAGTACATTATTCTTTATTAAGTTTAATAAATATGTGACTTAATAAATGAAACTTGTAAAATGACATTAATACCTCTTAAATTCAAACCAGTTATATTCAACCTACTTTATTCTACTATAATATAATATCTTCTCAATAAATTAATTTGCAATTAATAATTTCCTTTAAGTATAATTTTGGTTTAATCATATTGTAATAAAATATATACATATTACATACAGTTAATAAATTTCTAAAAATTAAAAGTAAAGAAAGATTAAATGCCGATCACTGACTTGTCCAACATTTTTTTTATCTATTATGATCTAAACTTTTTTAAGAACTAACTGCTAAGTAGTGGGAGGGTCCAAATTCTGAAATAATTATTAAAACATTAGATTATTGGTTCAGTTTATACTCAAAGGCACCCATTAAGTGATGCAAGCCCAAAGGGGTGGTCAGAACCGAAAGGAGTCAGAAGTCAGAAATTCTGACTCAGAATTACAGATTTTCTTATTAGATAGTATATCTCGTTTAATAATACCTATATACGCATTAAGACATTATCAATGATTCATAATTGGTATCAGAAAATGTGACAAATAACATAGACCTTATGGCGTTTACTAGTGTGAAGTGTTTGCGTAAAAAACTGTAGGTATTTAAACTCGTTAACATAGGTTATTTAGCGCTTATTTAAACCACTTGAAAACCGTTAAAAACTGGTCAGTGGTCACAACTAATAACTTAGTTATACATTAGTGATAACTGATAGGTAACCGGTAACTACCACCTCCAAAAATAATGATATTGGGTACAGGATTTTGAAAAAATTTACATCTCATTTTGCAAACAGTTTTAAGCCTTGGTGTAACACCTATAGGTACCTATACTGTTAAACACAAAGATATTATTAGGTAAGTGATAATTTATATTTGTCATATAGTCCTGATGGTTTTTATCTAATTATTAACTTTTATAGAAATTCGACATAAATCCATTATATACTATAGGCTATAGCATACGACAAATAGAGTTTTACACAAAAATAATTTTTCTCGGCAAAAGCCTATTATATTAAATTCAACATAAATTATGCACAAAAAATAAATAAATAGTATTAATATAATGTAATTATATTCAAAAATATTTACGTTTTACTTTTTCTAAAAGTATAAATAAAAACAAATAAAAAAAAAAACAGATATTTTTTAACCTTTTACTTGATACATAATATTCATCTGCACCTAGTTGTTTTTCCTTGTTTTCACACAGTGAGCTCAAAGTTCCGATCTTAAAATAACATAATCGCTTAAATCTGTACATATGAGGAAAACTGTAAATATAAAATGTTTATCACAATTTTGACCTCTCAAAGGGAAACAAAACGACATGCATTATGTCTTTCATACAAACGTACATCAAACCAAATTTTTATTTTATTAGCATCGACTTCGTGTTGGTATAACTTTAAAATTTAAAGGTAAGAATAATATCTAAGGCACTTCAAAGGATTCTATTAATTTGGATGTTCATTTTAAAGTGATTATAACCATGTAAAATATTAGAAATTTAAAATGTACATATTATAATTTGCTTAAAATTTAAATATCAATAAAAAAGATGCCATGCTCTAGTTATTATTTTTACTATTGCATTTGGTAATAGTCTAATAGTCTAATATTAAAGCTAAAAACACAAAATTGGTTCACAGATTTACTCTTCTATACATTAGTAAGACAGAGACAACACACTCGGTTCGACGTCCTTTTAGGGATTCACTACTATAGAGTGTAAAGTTAATTAAGGAGTTCAGGTAAAAACTATTTTCTAAATCCATACGAATTAATGTCTATAGATCCATACTGGTTTGGTAAGTGTGTCAGTCTAAATTTTTAGATTTTTAATTTCAATTGAATTTCAAATTTTTCCCAACATTTATAATCTATTACATTTTAAACATTTAAATCAAATAAATAGGAGTTGTGGAACGAAGTTGGAAAAAGTGGCCTGGCTGACCATAACTTTCAAGTAAACATTACAACAAATTCAAATCATTTACAAAAGTATAATCCCATTGTTAGATCTATCGGTATGATAAGTAAAATATTGGAACATTTTGGTTGAAATAACTTGTATTAAGGGGTAATACAATAAGAAAAATAATAATGTTGTTATACTTACTATGTTTTGGAATTATTCACCATGCAGTCAAGTCTATTGTGTACGTTTCACAGTTGGGCTTTAGTTTCATCATTCGTCTAAAATATTATCATATGCATTTGAATATTAGAATCATGTAATTAGAATAATATAATAATAAGTAAGGGACCTATTTACTTACATGTGATCAATGAACCTGAATGTATCAGTCTGAATACGTTCTATATCTGATGTAACACAGATTATATGACTAAGCGTAATTTTCTTCAACGAATTTATTTGATCTAAAATATACGAATTCGAATCAATTACTAGTTACGAATTTACAATTCAAAAAATTATAAGCGTAGAGGATTTACATTTCTTCCTAAATGGCTTTATCATTATTTTCTAAACACACAAATATTTATACTAATTTTACACTAAACATTTAAAATACCTTGAATTAATAAATTCACTTTTCCATGTAACCTACTAATACAAAAATAAAGAAAAATTGTTTTTATTTAAGTACTTTGTAGTAGCTGATAATACATTCAATATCGTTAGAAATAGATGCTAACTTACTGTCTTCGCTCAGAATCGTGCTTTATTCATATGAAACAAATTGTCATTTTAGAAATAAAATGTAATGTATCTATTAAAGCAACATACCTATACTCAACGACAGTGTACCTACAGTCGATACCTACAGCTGAATGAATTCGTCGGTTTTTTATTTTGTTCTTTTTCTTACCTGAAGTGAAGCTTCCAGGTTGATCTTTTACGTCGTAAAAGAAACGGTCGCCATTTCTAAATCTGTAAAAACTATCAGCAATAACACAACTTCCAGTAGGGCCAAACATAGATCCGATTACTTTATTTTCCAATAAAATTCCAACGTAATAATCAATATCGTCAACCGATGAATAGAATTGTTTTAACTGGTCAATTTTCTATAATAATATAACAAATCGAGGTAGGTAGTTTAAGTTTAATATTTCAAAACAAATGTGAATAAATTGAGCTAAGTGACATACTTCTGATGGAATGTAATCCGATAAATCATCAAATGACTTTACTTGTGGTAGTCCGCATAAACTTCTCATTTTAGTATAGGGTGGGAGACCGACATCACGACCGCGTTGTATGTCGTAAGACAGCAGATCAAATCCAGTAGTATTGATTGTTGGAGTTTCAATAAGAATATTTGAAATCTTTAAATAGAAATAGAAATCAAATTAATTATAGACATTTTAATAAATAAATTACTGCAAAATTACAAGGTTATTGTATGATGCTCGAGGTTCGCGTCCGGGAGTTTCTGTTAAGCCCCTAATTAATCCATCAACGTTACCAATCAATGAATTTGGTCTTAATAACGATTTGGAAGGTTCTTCCACTTCATACGTAGTGTAATTTTCGGACATATAGCTGTAAGATATTTATAAATCTTAAAATTAATTTGTTATACAATAGTACTTATTAAAACTTAATACTATGTCCATTTGTACATATTTTAGGTTACTTATAAGAGTGGATTTAAAATCATAAAAAAACTATTCAACTTGGATTCGTAATTGTATGTTTCTCTGATAATAATCATATTTGGCATTGCAATTAATGTCATTAACGTAGAATCTTTTGCAGTTGTATATCAATAGTTAAATTAATTGAATAATTGAAATAAGTTTGAATAATTTTAGTGGGGCTGATGTGGCTCGGTGGTTGGCCTCTGTCACTAACGTGTTTTGAGGCGAAGCATCGGCCGGCGTCGCTAGTTTTTTAGTAACGAATTCCACATACATAGCCCCACGTACGCGTGTTATTCAATCAACCATAACCCCCCACAAATGCTAACGGACATAGCTGCCGATACTTAATAAAAAATAAAAGAGAAATAGTTTGAGTATTTATTATAGTCTAATATTTTAAAGTTGTGTAATATAAATTATAATAAGTAATAATACTGGTATTTTGTAATCTTAGTTTACGATTTTTGAAATAAAAATGTATAATGTAAATACTTCAATTGGGCAGGAATTATATTGTGAAGTAATCGAAAAGCACCGCTGGTCATCTCTTGTGCCATAGAAGCTATTATTGTTGGATCATAATTTGTTTCGTCATTTAAACCATATTCACTGATATATTTTTCACCTAAAAAAAATGTGAATTATACAAAATGATTAATTCTTTAATTTTTAAGTCTTCCTTACCCAAAATTATCGGTAAAAAATGGTCATATGTAATAATTTGAGTTACAGCTGCAACGATTCTACGCGTTTCTTGGTAAATAGTCTCATCCGTCCATGAAGGGTGTTCTACTTGCAACTGGTTGGCAATATAATTATGGAATCTTAGGAATAAATTTTGAAATAATGCTATTCCTAAGTTCTGGTTAACATTTACGTCTCCTAAACATAAAATATAATTAATGTGAATTTAATAAAAATATATACATTTTTCTAAATAATAAAAAAATAATTAAATTAATTCATACGAAACTTAAAAAATGGAAAAGGATATATTATTATTTTAAATTTGATAACAATATGGATCACTGAATTAAAACATTTAATATGAAAGGAGGGAAAAATATACCTCAAGCGACAGAAGAATAGTATTAGTTTTTCCGAAGGAAGTTATAAAATATTATAAATATGAAAAAATGTTTTGATTGTTATGTAATTGACTAATGAAATTATAATGTTTTAAACAAAAACCATGTTAAGGTTTTCAAAATTTATTTAATACACTATAATAATAGTATAATAAGACTTATGTTACCTTAGTAGTTGAAGCCTTAATCCAAAAAAACAAATTGCATTGTAACATTGATTTTGTATTAAAACAAATTCTACACATATTTTGTGTGACAAAAAAAATTGTTCTGAATATGACCCTTATTGATTCATGAATATTTTAGGGGTTTTTTAATTTTAAATAAATAATTTGTCATTAACCTAACCTAACCTAACCTAACCTAACCTAGTGAAGTATTGTAAGGTATATCACTATTTCTGCATAATATATAACACTAAAATGAAAAACAATTAAAAACATAAAATCAACAGAAATAATTTTGATTTAAAAAAAAATATGAAGTCAGAGTTCAGACTCCAGAATATTTTTTTCTATGAGTATTTACAAAATTGTCTATTACCTGCAAGAAACGCTATCGTTACTTCAGTTTTATTTCCTTTTTTTACAACGTCACTTGGATCCTGAGGACAATACTTTTGTTTTTCAATTGTATTGTATTTTAATTGTCCTCCATTGAACAGACGCAATTCATTTGCCAAATCAGTATCTGAACCATACACATTTGACGAGTCGATATAATGCGTGTTTTTATTCAGCTATAGATTATAAATAAAGAAAAAATAAATGTGATAAGTTGAAGATAGTTGTTAGTCTGTTTTTAGAACCTATTTAACAACTGAACATAGTGTACTACTACGAAAAATTGAGTTTAAAAATTTTGCCACAGTAAAATTTGCTCATAACACAAAAAATATTTTACATTCAATTGTGCAATAAATGTGGAAATCACATTACATAATCATACTCATGTTTTTACATTATATTAAAAAATACAAGTTCAGTGTCAAGGACTTAACTTTTACTACAAGAAATAATTATTAAATGAAAATAAATAATATTTGAATTCGTATAGGTATAAATACATTCCAAATAATGTTCTGGTTTCATAATAAAATAAAAAATACTTACAACAGTATCAGGAACTAAGGAACAATTATAAGCTGGAGAAGTTACAAGACGCATGAATTTTAAAATAGTCATGTTTTTTTTTCCGTACGTTGGATCATCCGGAGATAATGGAATGACGGCTTCGCACTCTTTTGGCGGATTTTGGTCTTGACAATGGTCTAGGGCAGCTGTATAATAATATATACACAATGTGATTAAAAAATAGAAAATGATTTTTATTGTTTTATTGAAATTGTAGTAAAAGCTTACCAGGAAAAGTTGAATTGACACTACGAACTGGCGAATAAGCCGTATCGTGGGTAACGAATTGGCCCCATGGAACCAAGAGTTCGTTGTTTTGATGATCACAAATCCTAAGCGTGTCTTGGAACATCGTTAGAGTAAGGTTTCGAGCATTTGGCAACGGACTTCCATCCGATTGTACACGGAAAGTTGAGATCCCTTAGACCATACAACGTATTTTAATTTGAATAATCATAGTGTAGGTATATAGTTAATGTTAAAACAATACTTTCCTACCATAATAACCTTATATATTTTGAATGTAAAATTGATCTTAAATTTTGTTCTGATTTATCGATTATTATCGAGGCAGACATTGAGAATTAAATATTTTTTAAATTACCATCGCCAAACACCGGATCCATGTATCTATAAAAAGGAGTTAGTGCTGCACCCCAATTAGGATTTTGCAAATTATTGCATGATCCATTGACTGTCCTGTATTTTGCTTTAGGGTCACACGTTACTTGTGGTGAGCATATATCGAAATAATCATTGTTGATCGTTGCCACGCTAGTTAATCTCAGAGTGGATATTTTCTAAAATATGAAAAGTAGTTTTAAATTATTTTTAGTAATTCAATATTTAAAAATATATATATTTACCTTTGGTGTATTGAATAACATAAAAACCACATACAAAACAATTAATATGCACAGTAGAAGGGTCATGAAGAGCACCACGTTCCGTAATTTGAACCATTTCAATTTCGATTTTAACTTAGAACCAATAAGAGGGCTGAAAATATTAAGATGTAGCATTAGACAATGAAGTCCACATCATAAACTTTTTTTAATTTATAATAATTTAATTATATTAATTATATTGATTTATATTTTGACCTATAGGTAGTAAACATTTTTTTAATGTTTATCGATGTATTAAATTTATTTTAGACTTAGATAAGTCTAATTATATTGAACCGCTATAGTATTAAAACCGTGACCTTTAGGATTGTACATATGTACTCTAGACAAAATACAATCTTATTAAAAATGTAACAAAATTAATTTATTATAGTTATTATATAACCAGGAGGTATTACTTATAGAAGTTATTATATTTTTTAGTACTTAGTAATATAAGATTTGGTGTCATTTTTTGTATACAAATGTGTGTGGATTACTGATATTATACAGTTATAATAAATGTCTTGATGACTCTTGAGTGTCATCGATATGATTATTAATTTGTCAACATGTACACGACTGTGTTGGAATTGAATAATTCATATTTTTTTTATAAAAAAAGTCTTTCGTAAAATACAGTATTCTAATTTTAAGGTGGCAGGGATTTGTGATTGCATGAAATTGTGTCAAACATGGCGTATTTTGGAATATAGCAATCCTACAGCTGATGTACAGTTAAGTAATGTCCCATTTACATTATAATTAACAACATAGATGTAATTATAAGGTGCTTACTGATGTGCGAGTAGTTGAAGTAGTTACTACAATACAATAAAATTAATAACCGAATAATTTGTCGAATCTTAAGGTCTAAAACGAGTCTATCATAAATTGACTCACAAATGTTAAGCATCTCAATATTTAGGGTAGTTATTAGATGCGTCCCTTGCTTAACATTTTTTCTAAATTGTGGCTTAGATTTTTTTAGTGTACATTAATTTAGGTTGGAATTTGGTCCATGCTTTTTTAGCGTAAATACGAATTTCAGACTTCTGTCTATGTTTTTTTTGACTACATATTACTATACAATAGATGATTGAAAATATAAAGTATACAAATAAATGCAATGTCATATTATGAAACATAATTAGTAAAAAACTCGTTTGATAATTTTTCTTATAAATTTGAATTTGTAATTTGTAACTAATTATTGTCAACTATAATATAATATAATAAACAAGTTTTGAAAATGTAAAATTATGAACAAGACATTAATATTATGACAATATGTTATACCTATAATATTGAGATTGTTGACTGTCGTTATTATTAAGCGATAATATTATATTTATATACGTTGTATGATAGACACATCTCAAAAAGTAAATATTAATCAGGCAACAACTCAAATAAAACACATACTACTAGAATATAACGTTCTAAAACCAGGACAGTTCGGATTAAATCTTTTTTCGTAGTTATCTTTAGGACCCAAATATAGTACTTATACAACTAACGTTACTTTTTACACTCACTTTATACATTTTATTTTCACGAATATTTTATTAATAGGTACTTAATTTTAAATTTTAAATGATTAATGAATGTTACGTATAGTAAAAATTAAAATTCATAATTGGTATTAGGTACCTACTTTCAATGCCAAGTAAATGAGCTCTTTAATGGGCCTCAGATTATTGCACCGATGACAATTGACCCCTCCCCCCTCGAGACCATCTAAATACGCTACTTTTTAAGTATATTCTACTAAGTCTATAAGTCGACCAATCTAAATGATATACCTATTTTTTGGTTTTGAGTTATTGACAATAGACATATTTTTTTAGAATTTTTCAAGTCTGAATTTTTTTACCCTTTCGAAAAACCAACTATACCAAATATCTACCAGAAATTACCCTCAAAGCTTGTGACTGAAGCACGTTTACTAATGCAAAATGTGACGACAAACGTAAGCAAACACTAATTTATGTCATTACAAAACCAATGCATTCATCACTCCGCTCAAAGTATAAAATAACTCATTGGAATACACACTTGCTGGAAAATGTAATAGGTATCAAGTTATAATTTTTATTAATTGTAAATTTGTTATGTAGCAACTGATGTAGATTCTATCATTAGAAATTATAATATCTGGATATTCTAGAGTCTAGAGCAAAGGCCATATAATTAAATTCATTGGTCATTAAAAAAATTAACAAAACTATTTAGTGAGTTACATACTTATAAAATATAATACTTAAATTAATTATGGCACTATAATTATTTCTAATTACAATAGTTCCAACTTCCAACTCATCGTTTGCTACGTCTGATAATTTATCTCCCATGGTTTTTAAAATGATAAACATTGGTTTGTTCGTAATTATATTTTCTTCAAATTTAGTGTACCTTATCATAAATTGTGTGAAAATGTATTTATACATTTGTATACAACAACAAACACGTCTTTATCGTTCGTTGAACATAAAACATATATTATATTCCGAATACAAAGTAAGTAACTGAAATTTCCTTAAAAACTATTATACTAGAGACTACAGTATCTACAAGACAGAGTCAGCTGTACGTACTCATAACTCATAAGTAACCATTTTATAATATAACCATGAACATGACCGATGCAGAGGTGGCTCAAATAGGGGGGGGGCGCACGGTCCCCTCCCAAACCCTTATTACTAAAAAATTGTGCATTATTAAAAACAAAATGACAAAAATAACATTTTATAACATCGAAAGTTTTTTGAAAATTATGCCCTAGACCCCCCCCCCCCACGACCGGGTCACTGGAGGCACCCCTGGACCGAGACAATAGCATATGAGTACCAGCCATATATATTATATGACTTTCAATACATATTAATTAAACGAGAAATATATACTTGTAATTTGTGTATTTTTAGCTTAAGGACGTCTCACATTTTTTGAAAATCAAGTGTGGATTAATTTATAACGTATTTTACGTATTACATATAACAACAGAATAATTAATTTAAGTATTTAAAAAAGTTATGTTGAAAACGGTCAAAAGCGTATTCTCTGAAAAATGTATTTAAAAAAATACATAAACAAACAGAGACAACAGAAGGGACATAAGAATTTTAAAATATACCTATATACAGTTAGTTTAGTCACCAAAAATTCCCACATGTCACATACTATACCTAATTAAAATTATATCTTGTTTCTATCAAAATGATGACAACTTCTCTGTAAGCTCTCCAAAATAATTTTTGTCATTCATCTTCTATTAGTTATTAGTTTTAAGTATCTATAAATAACCTCATTGTACACTAGTTGTCCGCACAATCATTGCACATTTCCTTTTACGATCAAAAATTATATTCTTTTAAATTTTTTGGTGTAAACGTATACATCGTATTATTAATTAAAACTAAATTATTTTATATATTGTAAGTTCTAATAATAATGGTTAATGGTTTTTATATAATATACACTTAAATTTATTAAAAGCGTTTTAATTAACAAAAAATAATATACTCACGAATCTTCATTTATTAACGGTTTATCTCTACTTCTTAAAACGTTTCCCATTTTACATGAGGAGATTACCTACCTACAACGAACTACGTTAGTGAATTGAACAATATTCTGTAGTATCTGTGGATGGCTGCATTTAAACTGAAAGTAATAAAGAGCTGTTTCCCGGTCTCCCCGTACTACATCGAATAACAACTATCGGAATTATTCGATTGTGCTGTTTGAATACCAGAATTATTTTTATTCTTAAGTCAGCTAATGGTAACTTTTATTAATAATAATAATATTGTTTTTCCATTGTATTTTTTAAATAGATTATCATTCGAATACAAAAAAATAATCATATAATTGCATTAAATATATGTAAAATAATGAATGCATTAAAGCATTTAAGCATATACTTATCACTTAAATTATTTTATTTGATGATTATTTTATGTTAGGTCGTATGGTAGTCTTATACTTCACATATTTATTAAACTCGTGTAAAAGAAATTTAAAAAATAGTATTAGTAAATTATCGATAGACAACTATCGATAAGAACATGCAATACAAAATATAGTGGGTCACGTACTCACGTGTAGCATTATAACGCTGGCACGATCGCGGTGCTGTTGCCTGTTACCAGATACTCGTAATCTGATGTATACTCATCGCCAGTTTATACGAGCGTTACGTAAGAAAATAATAATAATTTATTCATAACAAGATTTTAATAAGCCATATTATTATATAACCTCTACCCAAGAGGTTCTTAAATTGTAAACGCGAAATACCATATAGTCTACCATAAGTCTGCCTCAGTAACTTGTTTATAATGTTTGTACACTGTGCTAAAATAGGGTTTTGCCGATAATATGCATGTGATGAAAACTATGACATGCAATGAAAACAGCTCTGGAATCAATATTCATTTTATTATTTTACATTTTCATACGCCCATTTCGGAATTACAGTCAGTATCATGTAGAACGACGGACCGTAAAATAATATGTCGTTGTACGGCCGGATGTTTTTGTATAAATGTACATAATTTTATTATAAAATATAAATAAAGGGAATTTTTCTGGGACCTTGAAATTAACGTCGTTTGACCGTGTCGTTATAGATGTACCGGCTGTGCTTATAAATGGATTGGTGCTGCGACAGGAAAACCGGTTTTCACCTACCTACCCAGTCGCCGTGTGATGATATAACTGCTAAGACGCCACCGCGCAGATGCATACACCCACCGCTTTGTAGTGGTTCTTAACCTTTATGCCTTGGCGACTTATTATGATATTTACCCAATATGTCATTCTATCTTTTTGAAAATAATGCTCAATGTGGTTCAGTGAGGGCTACACACGACCCACCCAACCCACATTAATATTTTCAACTAACCATAACTAAAAGAAACTTATACTCATAATTGATAACATTTTTTTTACTCATGTTAGGTAAGCAGGTACTTGTATCATTCAAAATTATTCGCGACCTATAATCGGCAACCGTCAAATCTTAATTTTTTGTTCCAAAAAACCTATCTTTCGTAATTCATCGGTAGCGATTTAATAAACAATTGTAGTGATATATACATTTTTTTGTTAGAAAGAATTTTAAAAAATGTTTTTTTTTCAGTTAATTTATGTCTAAACCAACAAAAATGATTTCATTAAATGCTTAAATATGTTAAATAATTTAACTTACTAGTTACGTCTGTGATAAGCGTTTAAAGTTTAAATGTCTACAAAATCCGTCAAAATCACGAAATTATGTCAATTATTTTGTAATTAAAATTTATAAAAAATTTTATTTGTGCACTAATAACATGAAAACTGAATGCGAGATTCCGCATAAGTTTATTTTTCCGGAATTAAAAATAAAGTTTAGCATTAAACTACTTGGTACATTTTTTTTTATAAATTATTGAAGTTCAAATACCGATGCCATTACATTTTAATTATTCAAAAGTATAGGAAATAACAAGTTTTGTTAGTTTATTGCATAATTCAAAACATAGTAATCGTAAAAACTTGAAACATTCCACTATTACTAAATTACTAAAGAAACTAAAATATTCAACACATAATGATTTCAAAGTAGTAGGAATTATTTTAGACTACGTATAGAAAATTATGCACACAAAATTATTCACACCGTTCATTGGTAAGTCAGTATGAACTTGTCTGTAAGGAAGGGCGGATTGGGGAGAGATTTTGGCCATAAATTACAAAAGTAGCAGCCCACTTCTAAAGGTGGAGTCATACAGAGAGCGGTTACAGGACGCCGGGCGGGCAGCGATCCGGTTGTAATATTTTACAGAGCCCGCTTTCTGTTTGAATGACGTGCCTAGTATTGAATTTTAGCCAACATGTATCAGTTTAACATAACTACAATTATTTTTTACACATTTGGGAAATTATGCACTATTAAAACTTAATTAGTATTCAATATCGATATCAATAATTTTTTTTTAAATTTTATTTTCTAAAATACTAGTTAAAAATAGTAATTCGAAGAAGGGTCTAGTCCAGAAATCTCTCGAATTCTAGGCATCAAAATCTGCTCTTGCTTATATGTTAATAAGATTTAGTAACGTTACAACAATTACTAAATAATTTACGCATTTTGTGATTCCCATAAATTAGTTAAGCCTACTGTGTTACTAATGGAAAATCGCTATAAAATAATTTATCATATTTTATCCGTGTTCTCTTTTCCTTGGTCTTTTTTTCCGGACTTCATTTCAAATACGCAAATATAACACATTTTTATAAACAAAATAAATGCTTATAAATCAACAATATAGGGAAGTCAGTAAATAACTACTGAATAGTGAATATAGCTAGAACACTATTGAGTGTATTGAGTCATTGGGAATGTCACTGTAATGAATCAATCAATAATGATAAATTATGGTATGGGTAGTAATTTTTAATCCTAGAAAAATAAGACAACAGAACAAAGAACACGGAAAAAATAACAACAATTAAAAAATTTAAAATACATCAATTGATTAGGTATTAAAATTAAAAAAATATTAGGAAGAATGTACACT
This sequence comes from Myzus persicae, assembly GCF_001856785.1. Taxonomy (NCBI): domain Eukaryota; kingdom Metazoa; phylum Arthropoda; class Insecta; order Hemiptera; family Aphididae; genus Myzus; species Myzus persicae. Next base: position 13,227 of record NW_019102683.1, on the reverse strand, counting down.
TGATACACTTGTTTTTTAAAATATTGAAATATAAAAAATATTTCTTTTGAAAAATATTGTTTTTAATTGTATGAATAAAAAAAATAAAACTTTTGACAATGATTATAAATTATAATAACATGATATTATCATGAATTCATTTTTTTAAAACTTTTTTTTATATTTAAATATCAAATGATTTATAACTATGGACCGGATTTATATGAATTTGCATGTCTTTTTCTAAACAGTCCGAAAAATAGCTAGGTAAGCTACAAGTTTGAGTTGTTGTCAATAGATTTGCAATAGAAACTTTAATTTTGCATATTTTTGCATATTTTGTAATTGTTTGACATGTTCAGCATATTTCTGTATTTTACGGTTTTTAAATGCATAATATGTAATATTTTGCTTATTTTAGTTATAATTATTGTCCATGTAGTTTGACAAAGTCGTTTTATTACCTTATCTGAGACCTATCGGGACAAGTATTAGTAATCTGTTATTGAGGAGGTTTTCGTAAACATACATTAGTCGTGTTTGTCGTGATTCAAGTATGTGTAATTTATTTTCATTTGATTTAATTTATATATATTTAAATATTTAATTTTCAGATTGAAGTTACGATATTTTGAAATAACTACAAATTGTGAATCGTATATATAAAATAAATAAATAAATAAAAAATATAATATAATTTTATGAACCTAAAGATACGAGTATACAAAATAATGAACATAAGATATTTTTTAATCGATTTTTTTGCCTATTTTTTATTTTATAGCGTGTATTCCTACAAAATAAGGGCATAAATGCATATTTTATAGTGCATTTTTCTGATGTTTCTATAATATAGAAACCGGTCCCTATTTATATCATATTTTATTATGAAAACGAATCATATTGTGAATAAACTGTTGACAATTTGACTTATTAGTTTTTTAACAGGTATATATACAAAATAATTATGAAGAAATATTTTTTTTTGTAAACATTAATTGATATATTTAAAAATTACTGTTCTTTTTTCAGTTTTTTTTTGTCTTGGTATTTTTTACCGATTACTATATGGAATAGTTGAAACTGAAAGGTTAATATTTAGTTTTATAACATTTTATTTGCAAATACAGTAGAACATCTTTAATCTAAACTAAGTAGGGCTCTAGTTTGTCCGAATTAATGAAAGTCCGGACGAAACAAATTACTTGTTAAATAAACCGAGGTACATATTTAACGTGGGAAAGTGGAAACCGCTCTGCTGTACATTTAGGTGTCGGATTGTACTAGAAACAACATTGGGAAAAATATTTTTTTCAAATATATTCCACTTCCAAAACCTCTGCGAGCCGAGTATCTAAAAACTTCAATGCTTTTTCATTCAGGTCTACGGTTTTAAAATACTTTGAATCGGAAAAAAATTAAATGTTGTCACAAAATCCTATGTCACTTGTTTTAATCAGATGAGCGATTAATGCATTATAAAGAATAAATGTTTCGTTAGATATAAATTTGTGAAATGTAATCTTTATTTTTAGTTATGTAGAATGGAGCTTACATGAACCATATTCCGGTGTATACGATTTTGAAGGACAAGCTGACATAGAACACTTTTTGACAATTTCAAAACAAGAAAATATGAGTGTACTTATTAGACCAGGGCCGTTTATCTCAGCTGAAAGGGACTTGGTAAGTATTAACTATAGCATGAAAAAATATTGTTAAATTCCAAAGTTATAAATTCAGGACTCGTAACATCGCATATTTCGAAGTACCTAACCGTGATATTTAAATATGTTCTTGTTTTAGCACTATTTTATGCTAATGCAGTCTTTTAAAAAAATGAAAATAGATCATCGTTTTATACTATTTATATAGAAATTTATCACATAATAATCATGAGATTGATAAGTTTTCATTGAGTCTCGGTGATTCCATCGATAAGAGGACCTTTACGTGTATCACGATTTAAGATAGACAGGTTGCGCAATGATTTTGAGCCGCAAATATAATACAATGTATAATACTATAATCTTAAAATTGTCAGTTAAATTTAAAATGTAAAAAGTACTAATAAATGATTAATGATATGAAATTGTATACTTTTTGGCCGATGTAGCGTACTAGTGTTAACTGTACTTCTCACTGAATAGAGCAATTGTTTCGGTGTAGGAACGTTCATCCAAAATTTATGGTATTGTATGGGGCTTTACTCAACCTGTCTAACTTAAATCGTTATGCACTGATGATTGTTAACACGTGGTATCATTATTCGTCGAAGTCGAGCAAATTACTCAATTACATCTATTTGTATTTTCAGTACTCCTCGATATGAATTATCGTATAATTTGTTAGAGTGAATTGAAAAATGTATTGATTTTATAATGTGTTTTTTTTTTCTTGGGGGGGGGTCTGTACAAGATAACTTACCTTCGAAATAATGCTTCGATTTTTTTAGTATCTTTACTGGTGGGGAGGTGAATCTTGTTGGTGCATTCGAGGGGTCAAGATTTAAAATGTCAAGTACTTTTCAAAAACGCCTGGAAAAACAAAAACATTTTGAAGAAAAAAGGACATTTAGACAAACTCGGTTTTGATTTTTGGTGTGGGTAACTCTAAAAATAACCGTAGGTAGATACATTAAATGTTCACAGAATGTTCATAAAAGCATTTTAATATTTTATGTACACCGTAAAACGTCTTAAGAAAATATAGTTTAAAGGTCGTCACAAATTGTTACATAGTAGCAGTTGAAAAATATAAAAGGCAAAATAGGATTTTTATATGTATTTTACCTTCAAATTTTGAAACGTTTCATCGAAAACTTGAATATTTGCAAATTATTTTGTAGTTAGAAATGTATTAATTTTTTAATTTTTATAGCTAAAGATTGAAAATGTATAACCAGGATTTTCACAAATATATTATAGGTACTGTAACCAATATATCTAAACAAATGTATAAACATAGTTTTACTTTTTAAGTTTAAATATTGACGAAATTAGATAAATTAGATATTAAACAAAGAATAACAATTTTATCATTTTTTTTTTTTTGAAACCTTAGAATATAATATATACACTGAACAACAATATTTTGTTTGATTTCAAATGAAAGGTATTATTATTTTTGAATAATATTTTTTGTATAGACTCAGTTTATAATTGATAGATAAGTTTGTATAAAAATATTATAAAGCACTCAAATTACAAAGAATATCAAATAGTGTTTATGGAATTATACAACAATAAAAAATATGTATCATTGACCTTTTTTAAAACCAATAAGTTCATAATGTAGTTCTAAGTCTAAGATTAAATATCCCATTCAGAGTTTACAGAAATGGATATTTAAAACTGCTTTTGAAATACAATATATTATTTTGTGGACACAGTTTCTGTTTACAAGAATATAAACAGGTTTCGCGTGAAACATTGTAACTGACTTTTTTTAGAATTCATGGCGATTTTGCGTGAACCACCATCGCAAGGAAGGAATGTATAGTGTTTACATATACATTTCATGAGAAATTTGAATGCTATTATTTTTCAGACGACTGGTTTAATAAACCTGGAAAATGTTTTGTACTTGATTAGTTTTTTATTGTTCTTTTTTTAAAACATTGCAGGGTGGTCATCCATATTGGCTGTTAAAAGAAAAACCTAGTTTACATTTTAGATCCAGCGACCCAAGTAATATTAATATTATATTATATATTTATCCTTTATTATTCAAAACTATAAGCCTCACATATTTTTATAGACTTACTTATGTTTTGTTTATTAAGTATTAACCTATTATTACTTATTTATACCTTGAAAAATGATGTATATATGATGTTTAAAATCAGAAAAATACCTCAACTTTTTTAACTTAAAATAATTTATATTATATCAAAAGTCAAGACCTTGATGCTGATCGTCGGTATGGACACTTGTGTCTCGTTCTGTACTAAGAGTTTAGTATATAGGTATATTAATATTATAAATAAATATTAAATTTAATAATCATAGGTTTTCTTCGCCAAAAAATCCAAAGTTTGAATTATATGAGATTAATAAAATATACGGCTATTAAACTATTTTTTTTATGTATTTTATAATTTGAGAAACTTATCAACAATTTGATCAATTCGATTTCATGATGTTCCTGTATCATTTCAGATTACACAAAGTTTGTGAAAAGATGGTTTTCAGTATTAATGCCGAAAATAGTTCCGTTTTTATATGGAAATGGTGGAAACATAATCATGGTCCAGGTGAGTCAACATTTAAAATGCATGGTAGTTGGTATTTTATAAAACACACGTCTTCTTTTATATTGAAATTCATGCAGTTACTCCATGTTAACACTCCGAGTTTGGAATTCTTGTTCAAAAATACCTAAAGATTTTGTAACTGTTTTGCAGCGAAATGTAATCACAATTATTTTATTTGCAACATACAAGGAAGTTGAAAGAGTCTTGAATTTACTTGATATTTTCTCAACATTTTGAGAAATTCTCGTAACCAAATATAACTTTTAATATTTGAAAATTAAGATTTAACTTAAATCCCGTAAAAACTAAGAACCATTTTAATTTAGGGAGTCACATTCGTAACGAAAATGTAATCCTATTCTTAAAATTGATTTTGATACAACGTTGTTCACTTACACCGAGTTACACCACTAGTTAGTTATTATAGGTATAGGTAATACAAATGAACAATTATTCCATTGGGAAATTTCAGGAACTGGAATGTCATACAGTATACAGTACATACAATTATTTATTAGGTACTTATTGGCTATTATTTATCAACTTATTTCCAAGCCTACGTTGACAGGGTTGACGTTTAAGAAAAAATTGTTTGTACTACAATATATTGCTATGTACCTTGTTTTGCATTAAAGTCATTAATTTTGAATTTTCGATCTCAATCATAAATGAAAAATAAACATATTTTGTATTCATTTAAATTAATTACATTACTTATCTTGAATAACTGAGTCATCTCTAATACAAAATATATTTTATTCTTACTTAGATAGAAAATGAATACGGACATAACGATTTAGGGAGCTGTGACACGGAGTACAAGTTATGGCTTAGGGATTTAGTCCATCACTATGTTGATGAAAAAGCTCTACTTTATACGACCGACGAATGCAATTTATCTTTTTTAGAGTGTGGAAAGATACCAAATGTATTCGCTACTGTTGATTTCGCTGCAGTTGTTAATGGTAAGTTAAAATTGAATCGTTCTATAATATTATAAGTAATAAGATTACTTATTGATGACTTATTTTATTACTTATTGACATAGTATCAATACCTATTGCAAGGTTACCAGACTAAAAAATAAATAGGTATTTCCCAAAACCATTATTGTATATGACTCTTAATATAAATGTAGTTCAAAAACATGTGTTAGATGTATAACATCAGTCGATATAGTATAAATAAAATACAAATGCATGACACATATTTTAATAATAAGTGTCTAGACAGTGTAAAATAAGATTTGCACAATTGATGTACTTCCACAATACTTAACACTTATAAATTTATTACTTATGAATTACTAGTCAAAAATTCGATTTTTATGCATCGAAGTACACCAAAAAATATTCTACTTCATAATTATGGATTAAAAATATTATTTTAGAAAAATGTTGTTTTTAAAGATTTAAAATTATGTAAAAAATATTTTAAAAAACAAATAGCTTTTGATATTATTAGTGTCTTGCGTTAAATAGATCACTCGGTATATACTCACTAGATATATCTGGCTGTAACTATAATAGTTAACTGTGATAAAATCAAGTTATTCTAAGTAAAAGAACAAGTTATTTTATCACAGCTATTTTTGGATATTTTTCAAGTCAATATGATATTATGTGCATCTGTAACTAAACTTAATTTCTTATAGTAACTGAGTGTTTTGATCATTTGAGACAAGTTCAAAAGAAAGGGCCATTAGTTAACTCTGAGTTCTACGACGGATGGGTAGCTTTTTGGGACAGCCCGCGGCCGGTTAGAAATTCCGAGGACATAACACGAGTATTAAAATATTTTTTGGCGACCAACGTATCATTCAACTTTTTCATGTTCCACGGAGGAACCAACTTTGGATTTACTTCAGGTGCTAATACCAATGGGACAACTTTAGATAAATCGGGCTATCGACCGCAATTGACCTCGTACGATTTTTCCGCTCCGCTAGACGAAGCTGGTGATCCGACAGAAAAGTACCATGCTATTAAGCAGGTCCTTAAAAAGGCGGTAATTAAAATACATTTGAACTATTATAAAAACATTTAAAATAATTTAGTGGAATACATGAATAAATATTGTCTTCAAAAGCACGCAGGTATTTCAATGTACAACTTCTAGTAGGTCTCCTTATTCTACGTGTACTGTGTATCACGTGAAATTGAGGTTCAATTTACATGATCCATTGCTTAAAATGTTCAGCGAATGTCTAATTTTATTTACTTATTTACATCTCACTTAATTAGTTCTCTATTTTTATTCGTAGGTTAAAGATGTTTTACTCATATAATAATTTTAGATTTCCCACCCTTCCATGACAAATTAATTTGACCGCCACTGATTCGTGAACACGTATGTTTTGTATTCATTTAAAAAGTAAGACCCCCATGTAGTTTAAATTAACATTTTTTTTAAATTATAAATACCTTTTTTCCGTTTTTCCACCGGCACCAGAGGAGCCTTTGTTTGAACAATACTACTTCTCTGCTACCATCGTTTAGCGATGAATAAAATTAATTTATAAATTCACACAATATTTAACATACGAATATATGCAAAATATTAATTATAAATACCAAGGTACTTTGTTTTATGATTCATATAACATATCTAACCTATCCTTGGATTTAAAATTAAAGTTTCATGAAAATAAAAATTGAAATACTGGTCGGAAAATAGCTACTATAGGTACGTATTGTGTACTTATTGCACTGTTGATTAAATACGGATATCTTTAGGTCTAGATTTAAACTGAACAAAAACTGAAAAACGTAATTCACAAAAATCGTTTTATTACACAGATGTTAAATTTCAATAAACTATTGTTGAGTTTGTGTCCAAAATTGTTGGGAATATTAAAATGTGCTTTAAATAAAACTTTCGGATGAAGTACACTGGTACACTAAAGATAAATTATATTTAAAACTACTTATAAATAATGAAATGTTTATAATTTCTATAATAATAAATAATATATATTTATATTAAGACAAATTTTACAGAATTTTCCAACCACGTCAACTCCGAAAATTTCACCAAAAGGGCATTACGGAACCGTAAATATGTTGCCCGTGGTCAGTTTATTTGACAATGTAGCCCAGCGTCTTAAGCCAGTCTTAAATAACGTACCATTATGCTTTGAAGATATGGATATTAATCATGGACTAGTATTGTATGAAACTAATTTACCACCGATTGGAGGATTGACCAAATTACCACTAGTTATAAAATCACTTGGTGACCGAGCAATCATCTTTTTGAATAATGTACATATATTTATTTATCATACCTATATTTATACATAATATATAATGATAATTTATTTGAATTCAACTCAGATAGAATATTTTTATCGTATATTAAAAGTTGCTTACATGAGCTGTAACTGTAAGTAACCTACTCTTTAAGCAGGTGATATATATATAAATTATAAATATAATATATATATAGTATACTCATGTCACATGTACACATAATAATATAATATATCATTTTGTTATACTTAAATACCTAATCAATTTTAATATTTATAATCAATGGGAGTCTAATTTGTCATTAATACTTTGATCGTGAAAATTGTGATGATTGAAAAATAGGTGGTTACATACATCTATAAACAATTATATTCTGCATTAAGTTCACTATTACTAATATTATAATAATACAAATTTAGAAGTTCAATAACAATAATTTAATAAACTATATTCAAAATAAAATTAGTAAGTAAAAAGGTCGTTGAAGACTGAAGAGAATAAATACCGTATGATAGAGATAGCATATATATAATAGTTATTTGGTTATAAATAATTGTTCTTAAATTTTAGTTTCTGTTTGAAGATATTTAATATGCAATTATTTCATAGGTGAAATTAAATACTACTAATGATGTTTATTTAGGTGAAATTAGGAATAATGAGCAGATCTAATAGTAATACGACGATGGAAATATCAGTAATCGGTAATAATCAAAAGCTGAGCATTCTTGTCGAAAATCAAGGCAGAATTAACGACAAGAGGTTTTTGGAGGATATAAAGGTATCTTCGTGACATACTGACATTTGATATTAAATTGAGTTAATGTAATAATAGTTAAACTTTAGGGGATTTTATCAAACGTAACTCTAGGAAAATACACCCTAGGTCCGTGGGTAATGACTGGGTATCCGTTAAACGAAACATCGTGGTTAGAAACACAAAAAATTCAACCAAATATCAAACCACCAGCTTTTTACAAAGGAGTTTTCGTCATACCACAAGATAATAAACACACAAAACCATTGGATACATTTTTAGATACGTCTGGATGGTCAAAGGTTTGTCGATTACTTTAAAATAATATTATTAGTTCGAGTCTTACAAAATAAATATTCAAAGCGATCATGGTTCATACTGTTTATGGGCAAAATATTATCAAGGGCCACGTAGAATTTTGTTGATGTTTTAATCATAGCTTACATGAAGTAACGCTAGATTAAAATAAGCTAGAAACAAAACAATTAATAAATTAACTTAAATATTGAGCATAAAAGAGTAAAACGAAATATACCAAGTGTAAAATGTGATTTTAAGTATTAGTATGACAAAGAGAAAATAATTCAATAATTGTTGTAATTTTGTAAGAAATTTAATGCTGATTATTAGTTTAAGCTTTAAAATATAAATAAATAATAATTTTAAAAAACAGTTGAAAATAAGTTTGTGTTCAATGCATAATAGGTATACATCATACAATATACTTATGTCCAAAAGCACGGTGCTCGGATCCCTGAGCTGTGAGCATAGGCCTCGTTCACTCTGCTCTAGGGATGGCCATGGCTCTTGGGTATGACCTTACGATATAAATGACAGAATGCTAATGAGTATTATTATTTAATAGAAAACAATAAAACATAATATTTATCACTGTCAGAAGAGTTAATTTATCAATAAACAATCACATTACATCATATATTATTATACATATATGTTATATTATATAATTATTCATATGTCTTATCATTATAATAAATGTATAATTGAATTATTAATATTCCACATGTTTACTACGAAAAGGACCATAATGTCTTATTTTTAATTGACAAAAAAAATTGAGATAAGAATCGTCAACTATAAAATATACCCTAAATTACGTAACTTATTTTAACTAAATAATATTCCAAAGATTATTCATGAATATTGTAGAGTTGAAAAACTTACAATTATTTTATTGTAATTTATAACTTATAAGATCTACTATTTTTAGGGTTTTGCATTTATCAATGGAATTAACATCGGTAGATATTGGCCAGCAGTAGGTCCACAAATCACACTATACGTGCCAGCTCCGTTCTTAGTTCCCGGACTTAACTCTATAGTGATGGTAGAACTTGAAGGAGCTTCTGAAGATTTCACTGTCAAGTTGGTTGATAAACATCGTTTGGATGGATAATTCAAAATAAAAATAATGTTCAGAAAATATAATGTATGTTATTCATATGAATAAACAAAAATAAATATAATCTATATTCCTGTGTAATCGATGTACCTTGTGGCTCGCTTTGTGAACTAATTTAACCGATATGGACTATTTGACTGTGGTGGGTTGGATATAGCACTTGATTTAAATTGATCGTGGTTCAAACTATTCCCTGCATATTTCCATAATTTCTTGCCTATAAAAAAATTTGAAATTTTCACAAAATCGGTTAAGTAGTAGTTTTTGAATAATAGAAACTGGTAAAAGCGAGTAACCCCATAAACGGAACGATTTGATGCATGCTTTTATCTCATCTGTCCGAGTGACCAATGGCAACCATTTATCTACAAAAAAATACTAATGTGTACTAATATTTTCTTATATTACATGCTATTATAATCTGTAAGCTGTAAAAATGTAACGAGTGTAACCAATAAAAACCATTTATAAACAAAAAATGTTCGATTTCCATCGTAAATCTCAAAATCCTTGTATGAGCACCTCTCCGGGTTGGAACAATCGGGCACAGCTGTAAATCCAACCCATTCAGGAACGCACTCAAACGTCTCAAACACACACAAATAATTTCATAAAATTCTGTCAAATCGCTTAAGAGGATTTCAGTGACATACATAATATGCACAGAAGAATTATACGTCATGTAAAAATATATATTGTAGATATTATTCTTAAGGTAATGACTGCAGATTGAATGTGGTTATATTCTTAAGCGGTTATCATAATTTATATTATACACTGTATGACTATACATACAACCTATATATGTGAAAATGATTTTTATGCGTATTTATTATTTTGTCTATGATTTATTCTCTATTCAATGAAATATGCAAGAATGTTGTCGCTTATCTCATTCATACTACAACACATTGAGTTGGCTGTTAGTTTATATCATATATTTATGAACTATCATTTTTAATATTTGGAGCAGCGATGTATGGATATGTATCGAAATAGCCCAACAAGAAAAAACAAATAATTTATAAGTTAGGTCAACAACTTAATGCTCAAGAACCCTTATTATGATTTACAATAAGTGCTTAAAATAATTAATCTCGAACCTAATTGTACTCAAGCTAAGATACATTTAAACCAAAATACACCAGTCATTGAATCATATCGACTGTTGACGGCTTTCCTAGCCAAATCCAATTTCTTCCACCTTGGCGAAAACTGATTATTAGATACTAACAATCAATTTTTACAACTTTTCTAAATTGTAAAATAAACTAGATATGGCGCTCTGGTTGATATAACCATTGTTATCAACATTACAAAATTGACTTTCTTCTAAAAATACGATCAACTAAAAATATTTAACTTGGTACCTAAGAATAATCGTAATTTGTAACTAAGGGTTCGACCATCGAAAAGAGGTTTAATCATACTAAGTTGCACCAGAATCGAATAACTAATAAACATAAATAGTACATCAGATTATTCTGTAAATATATTTTTATTTTTTTATTTTTATTCATTCTTCAAGAAGATAATGGTCCCCACTGAACATATTCGTCAATAATTAAAATATTACTATATCATAATATTATATTGTTGTGTTTTATACAGACTTGTCTTCAAACAATCAATTCTAATATATTGATAATATATACAAGGTATTATTGAACCAAAATAGTTTTCGATTGCATATACTGTATTGGGGTTGGTAATACAATTTTATTATTTCCAAATATAATAACAATTCGTGCGTTTATAAATAGTTTCAGAGTTTTTATCCAACCGTTATGTAATATGTCAATAGCCAGTGGCTAGGGGTAGTATGAAATATTGTATAGTAAGGTTACTAAAGTTCTGAAAGATTTCTGAACTATAGCAATTATTGATGTAGATTCAATTTTCAGTGTGACCATAATATTGTGTACATTTGTATATTGTAAGTACTTGGTTTCTAAAAAAATTTATAAAAATACTTTTATAATTGTTTAAAGTAGTCTTAACTGAACTTGAGCCTATAAAATCATGAAGATTCCAATGCTTAAAAGCAAGAATGGTAACACGGCGTCCAAGGTAGGCAATTTAGCTACTTTTGATCGTACTGTATTTTAATGTTGTTGAGCTTAGGATTATGTTTGTAGATTGATCTAGACAAAAATGACTTCACTGCTTTTAGTAATGACTAATAAGTTATACCTATTTTACTAACACATGACGAAAACATAAGTAATATTATAATGTAATGCTTACAGTACGCTACAAGTTGGTCTCATACAAGACATGAACTGTTGACGCTGTTATTATATGACATATGTGTGGAATAATTTTACAATCTTTAGAAAACAGCGATGTTGTTATTATTACATAATATGGTGTTGCCTTGTATACAATATTTTATTATATTCAAATTCAACACACCCCCGTGGTTAAACCCCCCTTAACTAACCGGTCATCATAACCGATAACTTACTTATAAGTCAAATAATTTTTCAAGCATGGCCATGGTAAAGAAAATGCAGTAAAGAACTATAGAAGTTGTAATTAAAACGTATGAAAATAAATAACCACGAGTAGTGTACTTTTCATACTATGTAGATTGGCATAATTCACTATAATGGCGTCTAGATAAGTATTCTATCGTTAAAAAAAAAAAAAATTATTCAAACTAATTTTGATCTAATTTTATATTTTATCAATACTTTTTGTGTATTTTTATTATTGGCACGTTATGTGTGTGTAGTTCATGAAATTGGTGTAAAAAAGATTTTTAGTTTTTACTTAGGGTGACCGCACACTGGTAAAGCAAAACTGCTTCAAAGCGACTAAAGTCGCTTTATTATGACTAATCAAAACTAAAACCTTTATATTTTATGGTAAACACGCACACTGATAAAGCGTAGTAAAAAAAAAACATTTTTGTCTTCAGTCATGACTAATATTGTTTTACTGAAATAGAACGTGCGCTATTTTCATTAGTCATTGTAAAGCAGTCACTGGATAATTATATCAAAATTATGCCAAATATTATCAATTTATGCTAAATTGTCTACAATATAAAGGTAATTAAACATTATATATTATACCTACACTATATCTACAAGTATACTGAAATACGTAATTTTGCATTGAAAACATTTATTTTATTCATTGTTTTTATTTTTAAGTAATAATTTGTGACAAAAATATAAATGTCTATAACATCAGTACAAACTAAATATTTTAACTATAATATATTAGTTCAATATATTATGTTTAAGCAACTTAAAAAACTTATTTAAAGCACTATTTTACTTACTTTAAACTAGGATTTCCACATAAAGTTTTTCGAGCAGTGGAAATTCAAAAGATGATAATTATCACATCGAACTGCAGAATTCTTTAAAAAATAAAAAAAAATTATACAAATATGATGGAATATAAATTTAAAAATAAAAATTTGAAGGGGTGCATGGGCGCCCGCGGGCAAATGAATTGTAAGAATCAAAAAAAAAAAAATTATAAAAATATATGATAGAATATAAATTTAAAAATAAAAATGGGAATGGGTGCTTGGGCGCCCGCGGGC